>NC_087315.1:1295000-1497500 GCF_037043105.1 Vanessa tameamea | reverse complement strand
ATTTAAATTAAAACGGGAGGTTCTTCAATAAAATGTAACACTTAAAATATTTTAGGAAACTTATTGGATGAAACTGAAGTTCTTGATTGGATGGTTAGTCAAAAGGAAGATGAGAGCATCGAAGAAATAGATAGAGACAAATTATTTAAATATATTGAAACAAAAGAATTTTTAGCTGTTGTCTTTTGTGAGTATTAAAATGATACTATGTTATATTTCGTGAACCTTACCGAAATTATAATTAACATTTCATTTAAAAATATTACAGACAGAGATGATGATCCTCTTAGTCCGAGAATACTGCGTCACGTAGAACTTATCGACGATGAAGCTGCTGAATATGGTATAAAAATTGTTAAATGTAGCGATCGGTTGATGGCGAAGAAATATGGATTTAGAAATCCACCTGGTATAACATACTTTAGAAAAACAAAATATATAAACTATGATGGCGATATGGATGACGAAGAAGAAATACTCGACTGGCTAACAAATCCAGAAAACATGGAGCTAACGGACCACATTGAGAAGGTCAATCAGAAAATGTTCCAAAAAATAAGACAAACATCTGACTATGTGGCTGTATTCTTTTGTGAGTTCTTCCGTTGCGTTAATGTAAATATTTAAAATCAGTAATTACAGATGAAATTAAACATAATAGTCCCAAAGTAGCTTGGGATGTAATTATATTACAATCTCTCTAATTCTTTTTTTTAATATATCTTTAAATTCCATCTGTATTCCATTGTCACATGTTTTAGACAGTAATGACTGCAAACAATGTCCAAAAGTACTGGCGGAAATCGAACATATAGACGATGATGCTGATGCCGCTGGCATTAACTTCGTCAAAATAGATGACCGACAGATGGCTAAAGAATTTGGGGTGTTTGCCTTACCTGCCGTACTATTCTTCAAATTGAATTCTAAGGAACCCGTTATATATGCAGGTAACTATTATAATATATTTAATTAATCTTCTATTGGTAAAGTTAAAGTTGTATTGGTCTATTTTAAAATTTTAATAAATACAGGTGATTTGTACGATGGGCAACAACTGCTCAGTTGGCTACTTACGCAGAAGAACCCTGCAGGTGATGTTATAGAAGCACTCGAAGGTCAAGAATTATTGGATTTGATAGAAGAATCGGCATCTTTAGCGGTTTATTTCTGTAAGCATTAGTAATTTTACCGTCTTCAAACAATCTTAACATTAAACTGATTATTTCTAAAGAATTTTACATATTAATAAAATTATAAATTTCATATAAATGTAATTTAGCTTAACAAGTATTGACGTTTTATTAATATATTTAACCCAGGGCAATAATCAAGTAACACGGTAATAAATTTACAAGAATATAATGAATTATGTAAAAACATAACACTATCTTACTTTTTATTAGGGAATAAAACATTGTGCGAATTGTGCAATGCAAAAACAGCGAAAAAGCCGAAAAAGAGTATTAGAGAACACGACGACGAGGAAGGGCAGGAGATAGACGGTACTTCTCTACCCCTTAAGAGAAACATGTCTGGCCTTGAAATTATCCGTCCTGTCTCGATACCATACTCCTATGTTGCATGTCGCATGTCTGTCACAATATGCGCACTTGTTCCTTTGTCTGTATGCACACTAGAAAATGTTGTTAATTTTATTATTTCCTAACATTTACTAGGATTACAAGATTTTTGATTTTAAGTACGCTGGTAGTTCCTCTATTTTATATTTCCTACGTTAAGAACTCAGAAACTGAAATCCCTTAGAAATTCCTTAATGGTAGGATTGGTAGTTGGCGCTTCCTGTATGTAACCAAACATTTCTGCATCTTTATTTTTTTGCTTGTCAATTTAAGTTACTAACATTGGTTTCATTTATAGATTCTCTTGATTGTGAGCAATGTAATGGAATCCTGGAAGAGCTTGAAAATATTGACGATGACTGCGATAGACATGGAATTAAATTCGTTAAAACTCAAGATTATTCCATAGCAGAAAGTTACGGAGCGACTGACTTTCCAGTTTTAGTATATTTTGAACACAATATACCTAATGTATATGAGGATTCTTTGGCTGAAGAGGAAGAAGTTCTTCAATGGCTAATTACTCAAAAAACAGAAGATCGCATCGAGCTTATAACCAGAGTAATGTTAGAGAAAATGGTAGAAGAGACACAATATCTAGCAGTTTATTTTTGTGAGTTAAAGATTAATATTTATGAAATACCCAAAGGGTGTATTCTTTGTTTGAAATAAAGTTATGACTATTTTTTTAGACAAATTAAATTGCCACATTTGCGATCACATACTTGAGGAATTGGAAAAGATTGACGACGAATGTGATGTATATGGTATTCACATGGTTAAGATACAAGATCCACAGCTTGCGAAGAGATACTCTATAAAGACTTTCCCAGCAATGGTTTACTTTAGGTGAAAAATAATAAAGTCATAAGAGTAATTGAGTATATTTTTTTTCTGAAATAATATTTTATAAACAATTTTACAGGAATGGCAATCCTCTTCTCTTCGAAGGTGACTTGCAAAATGAAGAATCTATACTAGAATGGCTGATTGATGATGACAATCGTGAATTAGCTGATGAAATTGAATCGGTTAATGATCGAATGCTTGAGAGACTGCTTTACGAATCACATTTACTTGCAGTATTTTTCTGTAAGTAGTATTCGATTATTTCTTTTGAGTACATGCATACATCACAAGACTACTACAACATAATCGTTAGCAGACAATTACTGTAATAATAACAGTGATATATTCAATTAATTAAAAATTATATTTCAATACCCAAGCTCCACAAAGATTGGAAGCATGTTTTGAAAATTAATCTATATTTAAGTATATTTCTTATGTTTTAGATGACGAGGAGGACTGTCCAGAATGTCAAGATATTCTCGAGTCTCTCGAACAGATCGATGGAGAAGTTGACCAGTTTGGTATAGATTTTGTTAAAATAGCTAGTCCTGAATCAGCTGCCAAATATAACATAATTAATATACCTTCGCTTGTGTACTTTCGAAAACAAACACCAATGTTCTACGACGGCGATCTCCATCAAGTGGATAGAGTTCTCCAATGGTTAACATCTCAAGAAGTTTTTGAACTAAAAAATGAAATTGAGGAAGTTAATCGTAAAATGTTGGATAAATTACTGGAGGAAAACGAATTCCTCGCTGTTTATTTTTGTAAGTTTACGCATGTAGTTTAAGTTAAATCATAATAAACTTGATTGCTAATGTTAGTTTATTTTCAGATGAGAATACAGCTGAGAGTCGCGCAGTTTTAGACAAACTGGAAAAAATTGACAGTGAGACCGATAATTTGGACATAACATTTGTTAAAATGCATGATCCTCGATACGCCCGCAAATGGGGTGTCACTAAATTACCAGCTATTGTTTACTTTAGGAAACGCTTCCCCAGTATATATAGAGGTAAAATTTTATAAAAGTCTGCATATTAATTAACTGTTTATGTCAAAGATAACATTTATTTACTTTTATTATATCTTTTAGGTGACGTGATGGAAGAAAATGAGGTATTAGAATGGCTGCGAAAGAACAGATTCAGGCAGCCCGAGCTGAATATATTCATGTACGCATTGATAGCTCTATCAATAGCGTTCGTTATGTACACCGCGTTTTTGCTTCAATGCTTTAAACCCCTCGCGTCAACGACAACACAGCATCCGAAGCAAGCGTGATTTATTTTTACAGGTTTTAGACCTTAAACTTTCGACTGTAACAAAAGCCTTTGGCTTAAAATATATTTCGACATCCACCTATATACAAAGATTTTATTCCAGTATTCTAACTTAAAGTAACAACGTTGTATTCATAATTTTGACGCGGTTTTGTTTCGGTGATTTTTTCTTATTCTATAAAATATGTTAACCTTGTTTTCTGATGTGATCAGTTATGAACAATTTTATGCTGTACCACAGAGTGGTCAGTTAATACTAAGTCAATGAATATTCAGACTAACAATAATATGGGATCAAACTTTATTTTACATTAATAGGTTTTAGAATTAAATGCTTTGTTACTTAATTTAAACACCTCTATCGTGGGAAATAATTCAAAACACGAACATTAAAGTTTTTCATTTAATTATAATCATTTATCTACTTATTCTGCCTCCTCTGCTCTAACAGAAATTATACGGCATTTTTATTTCACTTAAGACTGTATAATTTTTTACTTGGTGCCAATTTTTTCGTTGTGTGCAACACTAAGTACTTCCTTCTTATTATAATATGCATGTGGTTTTCTATTTTATTGTTGTCATGTTTATTCGTTGAAAGACGGTATTAAACTTCATTCTCGTTATATTTTTATCCATGGATTTAATTTAATCGAGAAACTTGATGTCTCATTATTTAATTCATTTGAATGTCTTTGCGCTAAATCTTCTTTTTTAACAGATTCCAGGTTTTAGCCTTTTTGTTGATGTTATTTAATTTTGTACAGTAATATATTGTTGTTTTTAACTTTTCAAGTTGATTGTATTTCGAGAAGATTTTTTTTTAATATTTTAGATTTATCGATGCTAAAATAAAAAAACTAATCATTTATTCTCTGCCATTCCCTCTAGAACTTTATCGATGTCGATATATGGTCCAGTTACGATTCGATATAATATTATTTAAATCAAGAAACTATGGACATTTATGTTTCTAAAAGACAAAAAAGGGGAAAATTAAAAACACTTGATCTGTAACTGGATTTTGTGCACAGGTTATGTATTCTAGATTTAACCTTTCTTCAAATATTACAGCGAGGGCTGTAAATGCAAAATGTAACGAATACGTTATGCTCAAAAGAGTAACGCGCGCAGTGGAGCCAGCGTGTGTGAAATTGATAAAACTTGTATATAAAATGTAAATATTTAAAATAAAAATAGTAAAATTTATCTTAATGTTTCATTTTATCCTACCGAGGTCGTATGTTCAAAATTAGGTGGTCTGGTTCTAAAAGGGCTAATATCCACAACCTTTAGGGCGCCTACTAAAATTCGCGCTAAAGTATAGAAAAATAATATAAGCAGAATTGGAATAATAAAAATGACGTGGGCGCGTGCGTCGGAGTTTCACACCTGCGGCGTGAGGCTTGTGGCTCTAAATGTACTGAGCGACGAGCGTCGCCGCGACGTCGCGCGTCGTCGGCTGCCTGGCGCGCGTCAGGCGCTCGGAGCGATCGAACGCTTCGAACACACGCGCGGGTTTAGCGGACGCTCTTACTTGTAGTAATTTTAAAATAGAAACACTTCCGGTTTCGTCTCTAATTCCTACTCCGTTCAAGCTGTCCGATTTTATGGAGCAAAGTACCAGAACATATTAGAAAAGCTACCTCTAAATTTACTTTTAAAACTCGTCTACGTGAGCACATATTGCCAGAAAGCCCCTAGCTCTTATGACTTCTGTTATGCACTATTATTATTAAATTAACTATTGTTATATTATATATATGTTTTTACGTTAGACAGTATAGATCTATATTTATTTTGTAGATACTATATGGATATATTTTTTTTACGTAGTTTTATATAAGCATTTGCATATATTGTTAATTGATTTTTAATTACCGCCTTCATGGTTTTCTGTTTGACCTAAAGGTTGACTGGCAGAGAATGCCTTCAGGCATTAAGTCCGCCTTTTATCCCATTAACTTTGTGGTGGTCAATAAAGTATTTAAATAAATAAATAAATATTAAGCTTATGTCGTTTGCCTGATCTCATATTATAATGACAACGCTTTTTCTGATAGTTATAAATTGAATGTTAGGTTTGTCATATATTTGATGCCGATGTACCAATTGGATAATTTTAACAACATCGATTTCTGATTGTTATAGCGCGATTTTTTAATATAGTGTGTGATTTTATTAATCGGGTTTCGATACCATGCAATATACCTTTTATTATCAGGTTATTTATTTTTTTAGGTAATAGTTAGGTCGACAGACAAATGGGGCACCTGATTGTAAGTGGTCACCACACCCCATAGATATTGGCGCTGCCTCACATCACACCAATGCGCCACCAATCTTGGGAGCTAAGAGGTTATGTCCCTTGTGCCTGTAGTTACGCTGACTCACTCACCCTTCAAACCGGAAAACAACAATTTAAAGTATTGCTGGTTGGTGCTAGAATATCTGATGAGTGGGTGGTACCTAACCAGACAGCCCTACCACCAATTAAAGAGTTGAAGTAAAAAGTTATAGATAGATTATTCCAAATAATCTATTATACTTTTTCTACATTGTTGTGTCGGAATAATTTGATAAAAGTAATTAGTGCTAGAAAAATACAATATTATTGATGAATTTTTTTGCACGTGTCTATCGTATATCGTACATCGTTTAAAACAGAGCCGTCTGTAAGCTTAGATCTTAAATACATGCATATTATTATAGCAGAAAAAAACGAAAACAAGAATTATTCTTTATATATTTGTTCTTTAATTTGAAAGTTGAATATAGGGTAGCTAGTGTATAATATATAAAATGATAATTATTAACAAGACAAACCATAGTGAAACGACTTAGTAGAAAATCAACTATTTAATATTAAAATTATACATTCGAGTACCCATTACAAATATAACATTCTTGTAATTATATATAATTTCTACATTATAATTTGTACATTCTTTGCAATATTGTAAATAAACTTGATTTAGTATTTCATAAACGGAGGCAATATTAACAAAATACCTTAAATATAAAATAAAAAACAGGAGTAAAAACTCGAGCATTCGGTGCTACAAGTCTAATTCTTGTATGTTACTATCTACTCAAAATTTGTTAAATGTTATTTTATAAAGAATTAAAAGGATTATTAAGGAGTTAAAAGAATTTAATAATATAAAACACCTTTAAATTTGTCTTTCGATATATTTTAAATTCGAATATAATAATATATATTAATTCAGACAATAACAAGAAAATACCTACACGTCTACGTCAAACGTAGAAATAACAATAGAATGTAGCAATAGGAAGGTAATTAAACTAGTGCAGATATAGAATTTAATTGAAAATGTCGCCTTTATTTAGCATTCCCTAACACGCTCAGTGCTCAATATCTAAACTCTTTACCGGCTTAGAGTATAGATAGCAACACTGTGCGAGCGAGAGGTAAATAGAAGTGGGTAGTTGATTTTTCACTAATAATCGTAAAATACGAGTAAAAATTATATTGTTTATAATCGTTAAATTTTGACAGGATGATAAAATACAGCCCGCTAATATTTTTGGTATTAAAAGTTAAACAGACTAAAGTCCGATCACAAGTATCAATACTAATATTGCAAATACGATAGTAACTCTGTTACCTCTTCACGCTTTAACCCCGATTTCGGTAAAATTTGGTATGGAGATAATTTGAGTCCCACGAAAGGACATAAGACTATTTTTTAAATTCAACCTTCGAAGGGGGAAAAATATGGTTGACAGTTTGTGCGCTATAGGTAGTTAATACATAGCTCATAATATTATACTTCTTCTAGGAATGTTTGTATAAATAGCTACCTTCGCTTTAAATAAAATGACTTTATCAATTGCCGCTAGTGTTATTTTCATTCAAATTGAGGCATGAGTCATATTACCAGAACTAGGACAACTAGGCAAGACAAAGGCAAATGATAAAAAAATAGATCTACTAATATCATAAGAGAGAAAGAGACGAATTGATAAAACGGCACCGACCTCAAATGAAACAGATGCAGTCAATACAATTATGACGTAATGATACAAGTGTTTTATGAAAACGAATTTGCAATACTTGATATTTTTTGTCACAAAACATTACTCAATTACTACAGTATATTGGCATGTTCGTGCATCTAATCACAGTCTTGGATAATTTATATGTTGGCTAGTAAAGTCTAGGTAATGACTAAATGTGTATTCTTATGGTCCGTTAAATACTTTGATTTTTCAGATTCAAAGAGGTCGATTAATCTTCGTGTGAACTCAGCGTGTACTGCGTCCACTTCTTCACTGGTTGGGTCTAAGTTTTTCTCTATCTCCATTGGTACACCAACTGAAATATAAAAACCCTTAATACATAATTAAATATCTTAATAAATATTATTATAATATTATTGTTTTATGGCCAGCCATGGCAAAAACAGACGTTGTTTTAGTGCACAATTTAACGCGACCGGAGTGACGTTACGTGATTTCCTAGACACGTCACTGTATCGTAACAGCCTGAATGTTAAAAATTAATTGCCAGATATACTCGATAGCTTTATTTTAGTGATCTTAGATTCGAATCTGAGACCGCATTAGATCGACAAGGCAGTTAAATACTATTAAAATAAAGGCTATATTGTGCACTACAATCATTTCGTGATTGCAGATCCAATAGCAAATGGCATAGAATACGTAAATCTAAGGTCTGTCTATCCATACTCCATCTAGATAGATATATAGATAGGTAGGCAGTATGTTTTCTCTTTATATTAAATATCTATTGCTATATTTTGTTGCTCTAAACTAATTACATTATATGATTTACGGCTATTGACAAGTCGAACATCTTATCAAATTAAAATGTACTATGGAAAATCGCTTTGAAAATGACGAAATCGATACTACACGAATTTTTTATCATACTTTGCGTTTGATAAGATTATTCTAGCAAATATTTAAAATAATTATTTAATTTATAGCTTGCATGTGTCCTTTAAATAACTGGATGTCTGCTAGAATAAATAGTATTGTGAATAATTAATTATTATTCAATTCAATTAAAGTCATATTAATTTCTGTTTTTTTAATAATATAGTATTATTTTATTTAATTATTTATGTTTATGACAATGCATCTTTTACTCAGCGGTGACGGAAAACATCGAAAGAAAAGCTGACACTTACAGCTTTTGTCCTGATTTGCCATAAACCTAAAATATGTAAGTATGTGTAGCGTGGAGACTTGGAGCTACAATATTCTCACATAAGAAATAATAATAAATAATAAATAAATATTGGACAACATCACATACATTACTCTGATCCCAATGTAAGTAGCTAAAGCACTTGTGTTATGGAAAATCAGAAGTAACGACGGTACCACAAACACCCAGAACCAAGACAACATAGAAAAATAATTAACTTTTTTTCTACATCGACTCGGCCGGGAATCGAACCCGGGACCTCTGTGTGGCGTACCTATGAAAACCGTTATACACACTACTCGACCACGGAGGTCGTCACAGACAGAAACATCAAACGTCAGAAACATCTCATTCAATAAAATATGTAAAAATGTTTCAATGTATTGTACGCCACATGGAACAGAATCAAATATTTTTTGATTCTACTAAGAAGTTTTACGTCAAAATATGAAATGACCTACAATACATCAAGACTCGAAGCGAAGCTGCGTGATAGTACTCTATAATAATTATAAAGATTCTGCCTCATTGGTCCAGTAGCTTGATATAATGATACAGATCCCGAGGTTCTGGCTTCAAACTCAAGGTCGGTCCGATAAAAAGTTATTGGGTTTTCTGTCGTAAAACAGCCCGAAGTCTGAGAGTTGGAAGTGTTTACAATCTAGTGCACGAGAAGCACATAAAGCCATTAATTCTGCGCCGGACTTTTTCCGGTCGTGTCAGATGTGCCATCCCTTCGGATTGTGAGATTAAGGGTATAGAGAACGCACCTGAGTTTGCAGTCACTTATGCACTAATATATATCTTACGTATTTATAGTTAGCTGGTCTCCCTTGAGATTGTTCGCCGTGAACGAAACCGATCTGGCATTATCACAGTCATAAAGTCAGTCAAAAGTCATAAAGTCAGTCGTAAGTCATAAAGTCAGTCATAAAATTAAAATTACAACTCTATTAAATAATTTGAAATTACCAGTCAGACACACTTACCAACTGTAGTGATGGGCGATCTAAGAGGGAGTACTCCAAATGAGTACTGGAATACACCTCTCCCTATTGGAAACACTGGTGATATACCCGTGATCTGGCGCACTTTATCCTGGAACTTGCGGAGCAAACTATCTTCACTGTTATTCAGTGGACGATATACGTCTGTTTCTCCAAATGAAAATACTGGTACTAGTGGTGCCCTAGAATTTATTTCAAAAATTATGAGGATCTTAATAACATATATTATACTCAAAATGCCTGTGCACAAAACATAATTCCTAAACAACTCGTTTACTGTACAGGCCATAAAGTTATGGAATGTCCATCCAGTAAAAAAAAAGCACAATCAATTTCAACTTTTATAAATGCTGTTAAAAACTATTACCTAAGTAATAATTTAGACGACTTCAATTAATTTCGTTATATGTATATAGCATTTTACTATCTCAAATATTTATTAGTTTATAATAGTAGTAATATATGTGTATTAAGTATAAGTATTACTGTGTAAATATTTGTAAGTTTATGACTACACCGCCTACCCCGATGGTTTTAAAAAATCTCTCTCAGATTGGGTTGTCTGGAAGAGATGGCTAATTAGTCATAAGTCCCATTGTACAACACATAAAATAATTGTTTATATTTTTGTTTTGAGCATTATTTTTATTCTTTATTTTTTTTATTAATATTTAAAGCTATACATCGTTGATGACAACGTTAACATACGTATATCAAAGATGCACTTGCTATTTATAAAAGGTAATGTCCTGACTGACTGATTATTATCAACAAACAGGTACACTACACGGATGATTATTTATTTATTTTATTTATGTACCAACAAATATATAGACAATTACATAGACAAAAGACGTGTATTATACTTGGGAAGAATTTTCCCACTGCGAAAGGACATGCAAATATTTTATATCAAATTTGTTTATCTTAATTTTTTCAAATCCCTCTACTCGTGTATTTTTCGTGGATGAAACCGCGTTAATTATAAAAAAAAGTAGACTCACCCAGATTTCATGGCAACACGAACGAAACCTTTCCTCCTGCTCAATATCACTTTGTATTCACCCGGATGCGAATCCAACGCCTCTGCAGCTCCTCCGACAAATAGCACCACACATTTTCCTTGATTTTTATTCTTATCAAGAAGATATAACAAGCTCTCTTGAGAAGAAGCGCAACTACCCAAAGCAAGCACCAATTCTCTAAATAATGGAACTCTAAAATGGCCTCCCAGAGTAATCATGTTGCATGTCATGCCTGGAAATACCTTGTAGAAGTCTAACGCATTTGTGGCAAATGCACCGAAAGCTCCAGAGCATACCACGCCATGGGGAAAGCAGGCGAATAGATAGTTTTTCGAGGTATCCAATTCGGCGGTTTTAACCAAGTTTATTGGAAAATAATCTCGGTAATAGCGCCACAAAGACCAATTCCTCACCCATTCTACTCTGAAATGAATTTTATATTAATAATTATTGTCTTAAAAATATGACTAAAGTTATTTTAATTAACTAGCTGGTCTAAATCTGTCTAGTCTAAAGCTACACATCCCAACATCTTGGGTTTTAATCCGAGATCGGGTACAAGTTAATGGGTTTTTCGATAATTTTTCAATAACTGCCCCTAAACTTGGAAGTGGAAAGAACTCCCATGCCTCGGACAGCAAGTAAAGCCGTTGATCTCTTTCCGGGCGTGTCGGATTTGCCGTCCCATCGGAATATGAGAGTGAGGGAATAGAGAGTGCAACTGTGTTCGGGCACACACTCGTGCTCTATAATTTCACCTGGCAAGATCGAAATCGACTAGGAATACATCATTATAATAAAGTAGTGAAAACTTACATCCTACCACCTCTGTTGCAAACGTCGAGGTCATTCAATAACCACGCTCCATACAGCAACGCTAACCACCAGTACGAAGAATACAAAAACTGGACGTAAATGAATATGCAGAAGGCTTCTCCGAATAATATAAGACATATCCAGGTGGTCGCTGCTAGGGTCTGTAGCCTACGGGCCAAAGGCAGGTGGAGCGGCGCCCATTCTATACCCAAAGTCGCTGATATCGCTCTGAAAATAGGTAGTTCAAACTTTACACACGTTAACAAGTAAAATTTCCCGTAGAAGTTTGTTTAAATAAATCGCTCTTTAAATTACTACTTAGATAAGTTATCAGTCAAACACCTTCATGTTAACGTTCGAGAATTATTAATCGCCATAAAAACATGTCGTTGCTTTACTATACGACTGTATGTAGGTCACAGTTTTATATTTGTTTATTTACTACGTTTACTTCTCACAGGTGAGTAAATACATATAGATACATTCTATAACGAAATGTTGATAATATTCATAGACAATAGTTAACATAGGTTTTACTCTAAATTAGCGTCCTTATTCACGTAATGAATATATCATTATAAACAATACATTTACTCGGTGGTAGGAGGTTGCAAGCCCTTCTGAGATTGTATCCACTCGTCTCATTACAGATTCCGCCGCTAAAAATCCAGTTTGATGTGTGTTCGAGCTGGTGTAGTTACACCAGCTCACTGTGCGCAAGGGTCATAATATATTTGATCTTTGTTCCCAAGATTGGTGTGATTTAAGAAATTATTAATACTTCTTACAACGTTAATGTCGAGGAGCGGTGGTGACCTACCGTCGGATTGCCCTTTTGCCTTATAAAAAATATGGTTGCATTATTACACAATGCTTTATCTTGCGACTGTTAAATTGCTGATGACAGAAAGAGAAAAAGGAGAAAAGGTATGCAGTCGCTAACGTAGTTAGGAAGCACAACTGAATGTCATTTAGCAAAGAATTGAATTGAATTACAACATCAATTAACCACTTATTTCGTTACTTATAAATATTTAATATGTTACAAGACTACATCATTTAATTTTTTTTTGTTGCCCTGACTACATACAATGAATGAATACAGACTCGTATAAAAAAAATACAATGGTTTTAAATCAAATTTATATCATTGTACTAAATTCAAAACCAAATAAAGTTAGGTAATGATTTCTTCAGAAAGTTTTAACTGACAAAATCCACGCCATTTGATAATTCAGTATCAAGAATTTTATTATTTTTTGATAATACTCAGTACGTAAATTTAAATTTGATATTAAATAAATTTTTGTTTTTACGAAAATTACACCTCGTGTTGTCTCCGCTAGTGACAGGAGTGCTGGTTTGTTTTTTACCCAGAGGATCATAATTACGATTCAGCGGGGAAATGCTACCACCATTCCACGCGGTCAAGATTTATACAGTAACTATTTTGAATTCATATTTGTATATATTTAAGGACTTAATTTCCATAATTATTTTTTAAATAAATATATTATATGATCAAAAAAATTAATTAATTAAACATTCACGAGTATTTTATGTCTATCTGTACATGTAGATGTATAATTAAATTTTTCTTTATTTCGATAATTATTTTTTACGAGAAAACAAATGACTATAACAGATAATTACATTGAGAAATTTTAGGTATATAAAAACTCTTTGTGTTGGAAAAATGATATATGTTTATTCGTTATTATTGTAATTATCACTTATAAGTGGCAGGTCAATCATTAAATTAAATGTAAGCCCGTGATTAAGATCAACAATACTTTGTGACAAAACATATTTACAAACTAGAAATAAATGTAAAAACATATCTTTTTAAAATTTATAATGTTGACAATCATTTTAATAATTTTATATACTTCTTTTTTTAATATTCTCAGAATAAAACATTTAATAATTTTATTTAATTCAATAGCAATAAAATCACGCGGTCAAGATTTAACAGTAACTAATTTTTAATTCATATTTGTATATATTTAAATACTTAATATTAATAATTCAATAACATGTAACAAAACAAAAATGTTTTGGTACTTACTGAAATATTTTAACAATTGTATCCATCATATCGTGCACTTTTAAACTAACACTTTTAACACACTTCCATATCACTGCAAGTCTGTGAAACTACTAAATACAATAATCTGTGATTAATGTGTGTAGGTAGTCTCCAATGGCGTTTCGTTATCTGAGAATTATTATTTTAAATTGTAATACAAAGTTTATTTTCATTATCTCGTGGCTGTGTGTGTGTGATAATAAAACTTTGACAATAACTAATAGTGGTATATATAAATATAATAAATACTCTGATAGTTTATTCGTGTGGACTTTAGGCCCAATCCAGTGATCATTATTAAATAATTAAACGAAAGGATATAGAAATGTAGACAATTATTAATATTACCTATTTTATTTTGTAAGTTTTAAATAATATTATATTTATAAATTTTTTGATTATACATTCAAAACTTAATCATAAACAATCTAGGGATTTTCTTAGCGATCGATGCAGATTGTACTTCTTTGTTTTATCTTTAACGTCGTTAATTATATATTTAGTAAGAAAATAAATAATATAGCCTATACTAATACTAGCTGATACCTGTGACTCCTTCCTTAATTTATATGCGTGTGGCCTTATCAATATACTATGTCAAACATTAAGATTTGTTCAGATTTTAGCCGTGATTAGTTAGACAGTTAATTTTGCATTTTTATTAATATTCTAGATTTATAGATTAGCCGTAATGGCTCAGTGGTTAAACGTGAATCTCAAACGATGATACCTACTAAATTCAAACTCGATGATTCCGAAATGCAAGCACCACTGAATCCAATGTGCTTAACTTGTGCTTATAATTTATTTTGTGCTCGGCATTTAACGAAAACATCGTAAAGAAAACTATACGTGATGAATGAAAATTTGCCATGTGCATTCAACCCGAATTCAAGCAGCATAATGACGTATGCTAAAATTATTAGAGACTGTTACTATACTCTCCTTTCAGTCTAAATTATTAAGCTTAACATTAAATACATAGAACGAGCAAATTTCAGAAACTGAAATTATATACGATATACGAGATTATATAGCCCAATTATTGAAGGTTTTGCCTATACAACTTTACACTACGATACTTAAAATCATATACTGTGACCATACATTTTAACCAATTAGGGAAAACTGTTCGGAAATACTCAGCATGAGATAGGCATTTACTACCTGTAAAAAAATTTTTATTACAACTTACTAAATGTAACTTACAATATCCTTCAGAAAGTTAATGATATCTGAATTCATGAAATTAAAAAAAAATGTTGTATATAATAAACGTTGAGGTTAATCAAAGTATTTATTAATAATATATTTTTGAAAGTGTAAGTTGTACAATAATTTATTATTATATTATAACGTTCTGAAGATGGCTCAGATTTTCAGTATGAAAAGACAAATCGCCGATTATCTATAACAGTAAGTAGGTAAATCTTTTGGTTCACAATCGTGTCACAACGGCTTGACCGATTTCGATAAAAAAATTAATAATCAAAGTTAGGGCCGATAAGTAACTATTAAAAATACATTAAAAACATTTTTTTTTAAATGTACAAATACGTATGAAATTTTATACTCTAGTAACACCATGTTTTGTTAGGAAATTATAATTATGTATAGTAGCTTTATTTAGTTTTTTTTTATGATATAGGTAGGTGGACGGGCAAATGGTCCACCTAGTGATAAGATGGTCACCACCGCCCATAGAAATTTGCGTTGTAAGAATTACAAACCGTTCCTTACATAACCAATGCACCACCAACCTTGGTAGCTGAAATGTTATGTTCCTTGTGTTTTGTTTCCTTTTAAACCGGAACACAATAATACTAAGTATTACTGCTTGGTGGTAGAATATGGAGCGGGTGGTACCTTTCCAGGCGGGCACCAAACCCTACCACCAAGTGATTATGAGATTATATATATGAGATGTAATGTTAATTAAGTTAATTGTAAAATAATTAGTCAGTATAATCTCAATACGGCTTGATCTCTGAAATAAATTACATTAACTAACTTAGAATACTATAATTATATAAATTAGGTACATACATGTATTAGTATCGTAATTCATAAGTAAACAATAACTTAATAGCTTATTTAAAATAGTTTCTTGTGTAAGTTAAGTAATTATAAAAGTAATTATATTTTGTTTTTTACTTCTTAATGTAGACTTAGGATATTTGAACGTGTTGTAAAAATAAATTGTTGCGGACTCAAGTTTCTTCATCAATTATCATCATACGGACAATTTAGATGACTTCAGCCTTCACAGTGGGAACCAACCTATTCCTACCAAGGTGACTGATGTTTTACTTATTTGTTGTTAATACATATTCGAGTCATGTCATTTACAATCACTGCAAAAAAATCACAGCACAAAATTCAACCAAATTATAAGTAAGTACTTCCCTATTTGGGGTGGGTGTGTATATTAATATAACTACTTTTAAATATATAGGTAATATATAATTGAAACATAAGATATCAAAATTAGAAAACATGTTAAGTAATTAAATAAATCCTTTTCATCTTATTATAATTTTTTTTTTTATTATTTGGCTAGCAAACAAATATTATAATTCTTTGAAATTATTAAAAATCGTGTCTGATTCATTTCTACCGATGTGATAAAACTGTTTACTGATTATCTTTTAAATAATTTATAATAGAAAAATAATCTCCTCGTTTTACATGTGCATTGCATCACGTAACGGTCTTTGTGACAGGTAAAAAAAGTTCTTCCTGTAATGATATTATACATTGGCTTCCTGTGGCAAGTTTCTCTTTTCTAAAATAAAATTCCGTAGAAATTATAACTTTGTCTATAGACATTTTTACCCAAGTCTTTGTTACAAAAAAAAAACATTAAGTAATTTCGTTCTATCTGTTACACAATGCGACGATTGAAAGCGTGGATTTTCGATTCAGTATTCTTTGATTCCTAAACATGATATATTAAAAATGAAACTGCATTTAAAAAGTAGACTATAATGGTATTTGAGGAAAAAAAAACTTACTGAGTTTCTTGCTGGCTCTTTACGGTAGAATCATTTTTTGGAATCGGTGGTAACATTACATTCAATTCGATCCTATAACATGACGATTTATAGCTGAACTAGAGAGCCTACTTGATTTAATTATTATAATTCGATTTGAATAACGTTTAGGATTTTAATTTAAATGAGACGTCTTAAAAATATTCAAATATGAATCATTACCTATTTAATGAACTTTGACACTGGGTCAATTTGTACTTTAAAATTATTATTCACAAATGACGATCAAATTGCACAATTTCCTCGATATTATTATTCATTTGTAAGAATATATTAAAACATTGAAACATGTCATACACGAATGGTATTTCGAACTTATATAGCGCATTTTTCCTATACGAATACTTATTGAATATAAAAGATAAATTAACGTAGGTATTTGCAATGGTAGTATTTACATTGGGTAGATATATAAATTAATTTAAATTTTAGCTACCTCGTATCGTATAATAGTTATTCTATGGAACTGGAAACTGGTGTGGATTAAAACTGGACGCGTACAAATCGCTGAAGCTTTTTTGTCATCTATTTTTTATTAATAGGTTAGTGCATTTAGTTTGGTCAGCTTTAACCTAGCCATTGCTGTATTCCACTCGTGTTCTAATCTCGCGTTCGACAGTGAAGAAAAATACCTATCGTCAGGAAACCTGCATTTTGAGTCAGATGAAAATGTACCATTTGTGCCCACGATCGGCACTGGTGCAGCATGGTGGAATATGTCTGCCTTTGGAAAATCAGAGGTTAAGGTGTCTGCCTACATAGCTACATTAAATCGCCGTGTAGTTTATCTCGATGTCGGCTAAAATAAATAAACAAACGAGCCCCCTGATGGTAGTCACCACCGCCCACAGCCACATTAGTGCAGTAAGATATATTAACTATTCCATAAGATAATCAATGCGCCAAAAACTTTGGGAGCTAAGATGTTGTCCCTTGTGCCTGTAGTGACGGTGACTCACTCACACTTTAGACTGGAACACAACACTACCTAATATTTACTGTTAGCGGTAGAATATCAGATGAGTGGGTCGAACCTACCAAAGACAGTCTAGCTCAAAACCTTACCACAAAAAAAGTCATTCCAACTGAAGTTCAAAGTAAATAGGTGATATGTATGATATTAGTGTTACATTATAATTATTTTCATTGATAACTTTTAATAGCAAATACCTGATTGTAAAAAAAGTTAAGAGGTAGCACATGGACATCTTTTAAAAGCTTAAACAAAACTATATTTGCACCACATAGAAGATTACTTATATAATAATTTTCCCAAAAGTTGTAAAGAAGATACATGTAGTCTTTTTAAATATGTTTTAATTTTTCATACTTTACAAAATAAATAATTAAAAATAATATAACTAACTAGAATTTATTATAAGTTTCTAATGTTTTAAATATACACAAATACTATTCCAATAAACATCCATTTTATAGAAAATATAAAGATTAGATGTTAAATTTCTATTAAAAAATTAATTGTAATCGCTCTCAATAATATCTCTAAAGTTTTTGATTCTCAGTTCAGTTTCTTTGATGCTCTCTTTAAGATCCTTGTGTATTTCACTGTAGGCTTTGATAGACTGATTTGTCTCAGTGTATATGTTCCGTAGAATTTGGAGATGCAGTATTCTGAAAATAATGTCACCATTTCTAATCACTTATCATTTATTACACAAATTTAAAAATATACTAAACATTATATCCCAATACATTAGCAATACTTTTTTCTATTTTATTTTCTGTATTAAATGTCAAATTAGTTACATAAAATTGAAAATTTTGATTCTATAATTTTATCTGAGATATTTTAGATTTTTTTAATTTTTATCCTATTGTATGTATCATAGATACAAAAGATTAAAAATATAAAAAAAATAAGCTCTTATTGCACTTCAAATACTTTATTATAAAAAAATATTTTCAAGTATATATTAGCAGCAATATATTAGCACTAGAAGCACTAGAGTTATTTATGTATTGTTTTCAAGCATTTTAATGTTACATAGCATTTATAAGTACCTCTAGGTGGAAACTGACACCAAAGAACTACTTAAAATATTTGTTGTCATAAAATAAACAATATTTGTCAAGTGAATACTTACTTAGATTTTAACTCTAATATTCTTGTTTTGAGTGTCAATAGTTCACTAGAATTGTTACTAAACGATGAGACTTCTTGCAGGCGATGGTTCAGCCATTCCACCATGAGTTCAACCTTTTCATTTTCTTGTTCTTTCAATGTATTAAGTTTGTCATCCAAACTCTCTTGAAGATCTTTTATTTCGTTTTTCCTTGTTTTCTTTCCACTGCCAATGTTTTGTTTTAATTTATCTAAGTCAGAAGCTAAGATTGGTATTTTGTTCTGAATTTTGTTGATGATTGCTTGGTTCAATTCAGCTTGTTCATCAAATGTTAACTCTGCGTCAGTTTTGTGCATTAATCCTGGAAAAAGAAATTAACTTTAAAGAAATTGGACTTCAAAATTTAAGTTATTTACTTGTTTAGTAAGAATTAAGTAAACCTAGTAAAGTAGAAGTACTCTCATCAGCGGTGCTTAGTTTATGTAAACTGGAATAGTGTGATAAATCGCTGTCAGCAATGATTCTCCTTACTTTTCCAGCAAGCTTTGGTGAAAGAACACAATTTTGATCACCGCACACCTCCTTTATAATATCAAAAAGGATGTTCTCTTGAATTGTTTTACTATCAGGGCAAAGGTCTTCAGTGCTTGTAATTATATCCATATTTTACAGCAATATTTTACCTTTTTGTCACTAAATTCTTAATCTGTATTTTTTATGTAATGAGAACAATTCACAATTAGTTGCAAATATTCTTAAATTAAGCAAATAGAACAAGGTGAAATTAACAAAATACAAATCAGATGATAATCAAGTTTACAAATAAATTAAAATTCGTTGGAATTTAAATTTTGCTTTTTTAATATTTAATACTGGCAACAAGCTTCAGTGATGTTTTTGATAAATATTAAATTTATAATTGTGTGAATTACATACATTTACTGATAAATATGTGTAATAAAATTATCAAATCTATAATATAAAATTATTATAATAGTTTCTAAAAAAACATTTCTTGTATTTTTGAACTAATTAAAAAAGTAACCTACTTTGCGTTTGTAATTGCGACTATAAAGTTTACGTCAGATCAAGTCCAAGTGTCAAATTCGTTGTCTTTGTACTAACTACTAATGTCGTAAATCGTAATTAAACTTGAAATTATTTAATAAATTACGTTAAAAGTCATGAGTATTATGTGTGAATCTAAGGGTTTTTTATTATAAAAGTGTCATATAATGCAAAATATTTGCTCAATCGATGGAATCAACAAAGAAATCTATTGAAATGGATATTGCGTCCAATAGTCAAAACATGCATTCAGAATCTCAAAAAGCGGGGGAAAATAGCGATAAGAGTAAAAACAAACTTTCATCGGAATCTCAGGGAAACTGTTACTGGTAAAAACATACCGAAATTTGTTAAAACAATAAAAAATACGTGTTAATAGATGTTGTAATAATTAATATGTTATTTTTGTCCTTAGTGGTAAAGATCGCAACCTTAATATAGTTGAGCTCTTATGTGCGTCGTGCAACAGATGGTATCATGAGTCCTGTATTGGATATCAGTTAGGCAAATTAGTGCCTTTTATGACGAATTATCTCTTCATTTGCAAAAATTGTTCACCAACCGGATTAGAAACTTTTAAGAAAAATCAAGCTCGTAAGTATTAAAATATATAAAATGCTAAATGTATTCTCTGTTGAAAACACTAACATTTAAAAAGCATTACAATATATTTTAAGTAATCACTACATTATAGTTGAACTTAAAAAAATTAAAATAAACTTGTGTGACATGATGAAAAATATTTGATTATTATTTAAAGTTTTTTTTTGTATTTAAATAAACTCATTATTGGCTGTAGCTTATAACTTGTTTTTAAGTGTATTATGACATAAATCATATTAGCTTAATTGCATTTAATTTATTTTATATATTATATCAGTGTTTTTTTTATAGCCTTTCCGCAAATGTGCCTCACAGCGATAGCAAACCTTAAACAGGAGAGCTGTAAAGAAGGCAGTAACAAAAATATGTTCAGTAAAGATAGGGAGATCATTCCTTATATTGACCAGTACTGGGAAGCTATGACTACAATGCCAAGAAGGTAAAATATATTTTATAATAAAAGTGAACCATTCATTCATACTCACATATTCAATACTTTCTTAAAACACACCCTTAGCAAATGTATATACACATATAATAGAATATTGGAGTGTTTGTTTGTAATATTAAAATAACTGCTTTTTACTAAATGCATATGTATATACACAACACATATACCAAAACAACATTTTTAGTCTGTCTGTTTTGTTTGTTCCGGCTAATCTCTGGAAAGGCTGAACTGATTTTGAGAGGACTGGAATAAGAAGTAACTTAGGGTACTTTTATTTCAGAATTATGTATAAAATAATAATAAAGTCATGCTGCAATGTCCAAATATTGTCTAGAACAGTCACAGGTATAAAATAATACTAGAGAATGCTTCAAGAACTTGTATATTACTCCTTATCCCCAAAATGACACCCTCAAAGTTTGAAAAAAGTAGCCTATGTCTGTCCTTGAGTCCAAGTATGTTTCGTACAAAATTTCATTTACAATATAAGTACAAAATTAATTATTTAAAAAAAAAACATATTGAAATAGAGAATGTATAAGAATGTTTCATACAACAACATGTGTTCTAGGTATTATTAATTCAATGATCTGTTTGTTTTAACCTTTAAGTCATCTAGAGATTTTTTTTTATACAACTTACATAATACATAATATTTAGAAGAAAGGTGTTGTCTGCTTATGGATATATCTTTTTATAAAACCTTAGATTGACCTTCTTGTCAGCATTGCAGGAAAGACAACAAAAAACCTATAATGATAGTAACAATTATAACAATCTATAGACATTAAAAACTTTTTACTAAATTTTGTATTATTCTAACTGTTAAACTGTCTGTTTGTGACTTTCAGAATAGTATCAATACACTTTGTAATCAAAGTATCTATTTAATGTATTTGGCAATAATGTAGTATATGTTGTTCATATAACTAAGTAATTAATTTAATAAGGTGTTGCCTGCAAATAATAATATCTCTTTGAATCATTGAAACTGTTGTTTTATATCAAAGTGAACTAATGTTTTAATCTCAAATAATTATTCAACATCAGTTTATTACAAAAACTCTTGTTATAAACCTCCTTGTAAGAGTTATAAAATGTGATTATTAAACTGAAGTCAAACAATCTTTATAATGTGCAGGGTAACTCAGTCCTGGTATGCCACAGTACAACGAGCTCTCGTCAAAGACATACAAGTTCTATTCACTTATGAGGAAGACCCAAACCTTGGGCCAATGTTTGGTCTGTTCAATATAGAATTGACAAGCATAAAGCCTAACTACGAAGCTATGATCAAGCAAGGGCAGCTGAAGGTCACTGACATGGGTGTCGCAACTGGTAAGTCTTATGTTTATAAAGTCAATGTGTGTATTACTTATCAAATGTAGAATATTTGGTTAATATGGATTTAAAGTTTACTTCGGATGAAATAATGTGGGCTGTGGGCTAACATATGTAGGTATGGTACAAAATGAGACAAAGCTTCGACCAAATCAGTCAATTTTGAAATTGTTACAAATAATCACAATTCCCAAGAAGTTACTAAGTGTTGTAACATAGTAGTTCCTAGGCAGGTAGTACATCTGCCAATATTCACTCACCACCTAGACCGTATAGCGCCACCTGGTGGCATTTGTGTTTCATCACCGGTAATTAAGTATAGAGGCCGTAGTTTATACTTTGGTTATACTTTTATAAAGTAATCTAAAATGTGACCATATTAATAGAAGCAAAACAACATTTTCTTTCCTATACCTGCGGTATTTTGGAAGATCCTGAAATATTTTTCAGTGACCATAATTAAAGGATGTGATTTAAACAGTCACCTAATTTAATCGGTTTTGGTTAGCTACTTTATTTATTTTGTAAGCAATGTAAATTGAGCGTCAAAAATAACTTAATTAATCAGCAAGTTACATAATATTGGGCAGCCTTAAAATAGATTTATTGATTTTTATAGATAATTAAATTTTTGTACGCAATCAGGGTGTACGATTTTTTTTTTTTTTATCATTTAAACATCTAACCTAACCTAACAAGCTTAGAGATTGATACCTTGTAAATATTTATTTTAATGCCAACCAATGTATAATTCTGCTTACCAATTAATGATAATAATGTGTTAGGAAGGTATAAGATTCACTGATGATTCTGAGTTTAAACCCAGGCGCCACTGAAGTTTCATGAGCTTAATTTGTTTCTAAAATTCATCTCGTACTGAGCGAATGATTATATCCTATCGAAGCCTGCACGTGGTGAAGGGTAATCTGCTAATCACCACTCGCAGCGTTGTGATGTAATCTTTTTTCTTTTTTTTAATTTCTCCCCTTAAAGATTAAATTTCCTAATAGGCACAAGGGACATAATATCTCAGTTCCCAAGATTGATGGCGCATTGGTTATATAAATATGGTTAAAACTGATGACGCTCCAATGTCTCTGGGACGTGACGACCAATAACTTGTGGGACACTTTGTATTCATAAAGATAATTAACAGGTGACATGTCTGGATACCAATGGATGGATGTTTAGTATCCTTTGTCCTTTTCTGAAGCCTTAAAGCGTGGAGACTTAAAAAACAAATAAACAAACAATTTTTCGCATTAATGAAGACCTTGTGCATGTATTGGAAACAATTTTTTTTCGGTATCTGAGAAAAGAGTACACAAATTTTACAATATTGTTATTATTGAATGAGCGTTAAGATTGACGTACAATGAGAGATTGCTTAGATTAGTTGTTTTAATATGGATATTGTGTGTGTGTTATATAAAAAGGTATTTCATTAATTTAAGTCGCGCATTACGAGCTATCCGTAGTGTGTTAAGTCAATTTTGATTTATTTGGAAATACGTGTAGAGCTTCCACGTGCGTTGTTCCTACAATATGAACATTTTATACAGATCCATTTTCTACCCGTGCGTAGCCGGCATTGGTAGCTAGTCTATAATATTTTTGCCTTAATTAAGTCAATGAAATATGAAATTCTATTTTTTCTATTTATTGTTTATACAATTATTTATTGTTTTTCAAATGTACTTTAACATGTATGTATGTATGCATAGCGAAGTCTCCTAATACAGACACGGTGTTCAAAGGAGGGTTCATTAACAATTAAAAAAAAATGAGTATGGAAATAATGAATTTATGTGAATATAACGCTGATAGGTCACGACCACCTTTCCTCTTGAGGAGAAAGCTTAGAGTTAATACCATCACGTTACTCCGATGTGGGTAAGTGGCAATTTATCCGATACAATATGTAGCTTCCCTCACGATGTTTTCCTTCGCTGCCGAGAAACAAAATCTCAATGTTAAGTTATCCAAAATCTTTAGTCAATACTTACATATTCTAACCACAAGGCCAAACTTGATCTTTTTTTTTTAGAATAACATCTCTGTACATAAAAATCTTCTATACTTGTATGGAACTGAACTAATTGTAAATGCTTGGACTGATTTCGATTTTGTATGAGTTTGTATGGTTGAATTTGTTTAGATGGGACGGTAGGTGGCGCTGAGTTCTAGATATAAATAAAAAAAATCTTATTTCACCCGGATGATCTTGGGACGGACAGTTAGATATATACATGTATATATGTGTATATACTAATTACATAATAAATGTTTGACTTATGAGTATTATTCTCGGATATTCATAATAGACTGTATGTCTATTGTTTAAAAATTACATAACTTGAATCGAAATTGAGGTTCTCATAACGATTTTGTAATTCGTCAGTGTTGCATGAAATACGACGGCTTACTTCGACTCAACAAGGAAATAAGCTTTTTTTTATTTATTTTTTTTAAATAACAAACCCGGCTCTGTGTGGGTGTAATGGATTAATAAAAAAATGATAAATAGTGTTTATTATTTTTTTTCCATTGCTAAGCTAAGTCATCTCAATATAAGGAGTAGGTTTGAAGCCAATTCTCGTTTGAGTTTGGAAGATACACATGTGGCAGAATTTCATTGAAATTATACACATGCAGGCTTCCTCACGATGTTTCCCTTCACCGCCTAACACGAGATGCTTTAAAGAAAATAATAAGTAGTTATATTTATTTTATTTCTTTTTATGGTGCTACATAGATCAAAACTTGACCACGGCTTAAAGATTCAAATGTAGGTATAATTTATACAAAACTTAGAAGAAGAAGTAGGAAGAAGTGGCTAGGCAGTTTGGCAATTGCTTTACCAGCTTTGATCACTATGATGTTATGATCATTGAGCCTGTTACAATCGCTCACCCTCCAAATCGGAATACAAAAATACTAAGTATTGCTATTTATAGAATATGATTTTTTAATTTCGTACCGTTACTATAACAGCATTTATCAAACATATACACGATCTGTTATTTTATTATTCTTATATTTGATAAATATTCACGTATACAAAATATGAACATAACGATAAGGATTTCAATTGATAACATTGTGTTCAAAGCGTCTTTACCAAATGAGGGCGGCCATCGTCAGTCAACTTGTGCTGTTGTCAAAGTTTAACCAACGAAAAACATTCATAAAAAATATTGATAATGTTCGGAAGATTCGCTGACGGTTTCGAACACAAATTGACAACAATTTCGACGAAACGTCACAATTACAAATACCGTAACACCGGACCAGCGTACTGCGACATAAAACTCTAGACCGCTCAAGTATTGAATAATGACATTGTTCTGTATGCGACTGTGTTTGTAAACATCGAACACGGTTACACGGACGACGGACGTCACTCACACACGCACGGCCGACGCTTGTGTGTAACATTACTTCGACTTTAACTCTCACATAGGCAGCATCGCGTTCGCTCCGCGATTTCTATATCGATTCCATATTATTTTAATTCACCTTGAACTTCATGGCTGGTAAGTTTTAGATAATTTTTATTTAACTATATAATTAATTCGTTAACGCATGTTTCATAGTTATGATTTGTATGTATTGTAAATAGTATATTGATGTTTGTTATGAAGCAGTGGCCGGAAAACTATACGGTTTCGATAGGTATTTGGTGTGAGTCGTATTTGGGACGCGAACGAGCCAATAACTTATCTTATCAATGGT
This sequence comes from Vanessa tameamea, assembly GCF_037043105.1. Lineage (NCBI taxonomy): Eukaryota > Metazoa > Arthropoda > Insecta > Lepidoptera > Nymphalidae > Vanessa > Vanessa tameamea. Next base: position 1,471,307 of record NC_087315.1, on the reverse strand, counting down.
TCGTAAGAATTTTAAACAGAGGTGATTTCAACTAGAATTCATCGTAGATAGTATGTTGTTAATATTATGTTAATGTGAATATATTATTAAATTTTAATTCGATTTAGGAACGAACGAAACGAGCTTCGAGTTAACGAAATACGAATGTTTGTTATGATTAATTTACATCAATTAAATATTAAGTGGCTTGGAATGTCACGTCGATTTCGTAGTGTAGTTATTTTGCATATGTATTTAGTTAAGGATGATTATGTAAACAATAACTTCGCTCTCGGCTGTAGTGTTATATATTTATAATCATCTGTTTTAACAAACTATCCAAAATTTTTGGTCAAAGAAAAAAAGTGGATCTTAAAATTTTCAGGCTGCAAGTTGCTTTTGTGAGTTATACGTGACTTTTTTTTTTACATACAATCGTCGTACAATTGATAATATAACGTTACGAGTGCAAATTAAGTTCGTAGTGATGACGTCACATATCGTAGGAAACCCCTTGGAAATATACAATCTTGTCTATTTTGTTACTTATCACTGGAATTGGTCTTTCATTCATTCTTAAGACATCTCATACGTCATACGATATTAGGATATTATTAAAACGATGTAAAAATATTACACTCTACATTTTAGATAATTTTCTTTCTTTTATTAATTGTTTACAAAGTCTTGTGTAATTTTAAATTATATTTTTAAGCAATACATACAATAAATAAAAAAAATATTGAATAATATCGAAACAATAAACCCATAGTCAAGCGAATATTGCGATGTATTTAAGATATTGATTGATGCACCCGCTGCACAAGTCAGTCATTTTGCGTCCAATCCTTTAGAATGTTCTAGTTAAGAGGGAAGATCGTGCTTCAAGCGGATTGTCAGCGATCTTGTGTTATTAGATCCCTTAGTAAATAAATTTGTTTGTTAAACGCATCCCTTATGCTACAAATACACATAATTCAAAATATATATGTATTAAAAAGATGCTAAAATAATATGACGCAATTAGTTAGCTAACATAAATAAATCATTTTTTTAATATAAAACCTACAAATCCTGCTAGATGATGTTACTTGGTAATAAGAACATATAAAAGATATACTAGGCACGGGCACCATATCTGCGCAGATACGATCTCCAGCAAAAAAATAATAATAACCATTTTCATATTGAGTTCACGACCTCTATCTCTAACTGTCTTTGTGTGCCAAATTGTAGTATGAATTGCGAAAACAGCTTTGCCCATCTGATATATTACGTAACAAATTATACTAACGTAATTCGAATAAATTAATATTTGTTTTTAATCTTGCTTTAAACCTGCAACTTCAATGCTGTGATATTGATCCGTCTTTATTTATAGCCGTCGAGTCTTCAGTACGCGCGTTCTAAGTTGGCCGTTAAGATATTAATCACAGTGGCTGTGTAGATAGGGATTAAAGCTTTTTGGAAGATATTCGTGGGTTACGGACCGGCTTAGACAAGTTTGAAACGCGTATTGCGCGGTTAAAATTAAATTCATAATCGTTTATATCTTATAGTTACTCGTCTCGGCTTCGTATGGGTTAGAACAAGGGTGTACATCAAACGTTTATTTCGAAGGACAAAGATATATTCTTGTTTTTTGGGGTCATGGTCTTTGCTGGTTATTCAAAACATCTATTAAAATATTCATCAACCGGATTAGTACAAACATTGAGTTTTATTTATAAATAAAGATTATGTTACTTTTTGAGTTTGCCACAGTATTCATATTCAATATTGTTCTGTTAAAGAACATACGATTTATTAATCAAGTAAATTAAATAAATGATAATCTTGTAACATTAACTAATAACAACCAACAACAAAAGTAGGTACGATTTGAGAAAGGTCATGGTGGTAAGGTGCTATGTAGGTTTTCCTAGGATACAAACTTATGTGCTATCTTTTATTTGCCAAATTTAATTCAGATCTATGCAGCCCTTCAGGTGTTGTTTGCGTCACAAATTCATCCATCCAAACTTTGGCATTTATTTATTAAGATCGAAAAGGTACAAATTCAAGCGAAGACCTTTCCAATGACACAAGATTAAAAAAATATTCATCTTATAAATGAGCTGGAGACAAAACTTTCTTTATTTCCTTAATTATATATTAATGAATTGAGAATAAAGTACGTTATTTGTTTTTGACACTATTTACCTGAGGCAGGCATGGTTGGCTAGACTGAATACCGCCTACTCCAGTAATTTTAATCCAACCTTGAGCCAGTATAATTACAGGTACAAGGGCATAACATATTAGTTGTCAAGGGTGGCCCTGTATTGACAGTGTACCATTAACTGGCATTTGGTCATGTACCTTCATATTCGCCCTTCAAAACACTAAACAATAGACTTTAGTAAAATATATTATTTACATTTGAGGGGTAAATAAACGCTAATAAATAACATTACAAAGATTAAAAAAGAAATTTTAATTTAAGTACTTATAGCAACACCAGCAAGAACTTATTATTGGTACCTTTCCAGTGGTTAAGTATAATAAAAAAGATGATTAAAAAAAACGAATATACCAAGTGAGACTTTGAATGAAAGGATGGAAATCCTTGAATTGATTTGCAAATAGGTAGTAAAGAGTTTATTACTTATTTGCTAACTATTCCTCCAGTGAGACATTTAGTTAATAGTAATGGTAATGTACCATGTAGTTTCGCATCAATATTAACCGAAGATTACGGGTCAAGACCGGACAAGTACCGCTGAGTTTTATAGTGCTGAAATAGTTAATTAATCCATGTTTATTTTATGATTCCTCTTGTTATGAAAATTTCGGAGAAATTCACATTGTATTCAGTATTGGAGCAGCGTGGATAAGCTCTAAACCTTCTCAAGAGGTGTGAGAAGCCTTTGTCCACCTGTGTGACATTGAAATTAAAATAATATCAAAATATTATTTATTCAAGGCTCATTAAAGTACATTGGAATCGTCATGTTCCTGTGTTGAATGAATTTTAAAACTATCACCGATTCGGAAAGTTGATTCTGCCAAGAAGAATCGACAAGAAAATTTATAGTCACTCTATACAATCGTTTTAATTTAAAAGCTTAGTCTAACATATTATATCTCACTTTAACAGCGTGTAGAGTTAACAATTGTGGTCGTAAAAATTTACAATTATTTCAGTACCGTAGATTAGTAGATGTTATAATCCGATTATGATTTTACAAGTGTATTCAAAAGCTTATCCTAATCAATGTACTTAGCTATAGTTATACCAGAAGAACAAAAGAAATACGTTTGTCAGCGGTATGGTGGCGCTGTATACAGATAGATTGATATTGATCGATTGAAATTTTCACAAGACAAAATTTAAATCGCCCTTAACAACAAAGATAATTTAATAAATACTATCAATACGACATCCTTATGTCGGTGCCTGAGGCTTTGTTCTCTTCGTTTGGAAAATGAAGAAAATCATGAAAGGAGGTTCTCAATTCCTCTGTTTATGTATTTTATGTTCGGACATATTTTGGTTTAAGAAGCGATTTTGATCATTACTTTTACGATTATTTCATACGTAGTTATATTTCCATATTGTTTTCCATATTGTGTAATTTGTTTGATATTGGATAAAAGAAATTTGAAAACCGTAACGAAGCGTACTTTTTTTTTTTTTTTAAGTTGACTGTTTTTATTTATCGTCGTGTATGTGAGCTACTGAGCGTATAATATTCAGCCAACGTCACGTATGACAGAGAATAAACGTAGTAGACTGATGTTTATTTCAACAGCTGCAAATAGTCATTATCATAAAATTGTATTGTCTTAAATATAAGATTAAACTATTTTTGTTACCGTTTCTTCTAGGTTCAACATTCATTTAACATAGATGTTAGTTCAGTAAAAATATTATTCACTATAACAGCTCACACGTTAAACATTTAGGTATAAAGTTTGATTTGATTTTGTGACTTAAAGTATAAAACAAGAATTGACGTTACTTAACATAGTACGACGAAGTCTTTTTTATTGAAAGTAGGTAGACGGAATGGCAATTGACTCAAACCGACCTCGATTGTTGAGACGTTCCTTGGGCCTGTAGTTACACTGGCTCATTCATCCTTCAAACCGAAACACCACGATGCAACGTAATCACATTTGGCGGTAGAACATATGATGAGTAGTACCTACAAATACAGGCTTGCACAAAGCCCCATAAAAAGAATGATCGTTGAATAAACTACATCAATTTAATAAATGAAATATAATACAATTCTGTGTTATACGGCAACAAATGCTTTCTATTCGATTCCAAGCATTCTTAATCGCCTCACTTCCATCAATCTTTGATCCACGTAACTTTCATGTTTTGTCATTTTTATATATTTTGATGCGAGTTCGTTAATCGAGGTGTAACTTGTCTAGGCATAAACCTTTTCTATTAAATTCATAGCATCTTTCTTCATTCTTAACACTTGTAAGAGAAAATGAAAATTATAAAGCTGTGATTTTTGTTTGTTGAGATTGAATATAATCTGTATTAATTTGCAAATTTAATAATTACTAAATTTATTAATTTTTCGTTAAATAATATTAATAATAAAAAAATCGAAGTTTAGAATAAAACTCGTTTCGATGTTCTAACCGTGTATTATTCGACAATAATTACTCTCAACGTGTAATATAATTACATACTGATACTAATTTTAATGAATTTTTAATGTCCGCTTCAGGCTTGCGTTTTTTTTTAATTTTATGTCGATGATATAAACCTATGTAATGAGAATTTATTATTCAACGACGACCTCCGTGGTCGAGTAGTGTGTACACCGGTTTTCATGGGTACGCCACTCCGAGGTCCCGGGTTCGATTCCCGGCTGAGTCGATGTAGAAAAAGTTCATTAGTTTTCTATGTTGTCTTGGGTCTCGGTGTTTGTGGTACCGTCGTTACTTCTGATTTTTCATAACACAAGTGCTTTAGCTACTTACATTGGGATCAGAGTAATGTATGTGATGTTGTCCAATATTATTAGAAGAAAAAATTACTTCAAATCGAGTAACGCTTATTATAATAAAAAAAATATTTTTTATATTCTTTTCAATTAACGTGAAAAGAAAAAGCCTCTGATAGCACTCATAGGCACATAAAAACTCTTTGGTAATAAATTATCAAATTTGTGTAAAAAAAAAGTTGTTTGACGTGTCTTTAGCAGAATATTACGCATATAGCAAAGATACAAGTATCATTTAAAAAAAATACATTATATAATACGTTCTATCGTGTGAAAATGTTCAACCAACAAAATACAAATTTGAGATTGAAGTGTCCTTTGGGTATATTTATATTTAATATATACTTTTGTGGTTTTAGTGCTTAGTTACTATTAATAGTATATATATATTTATCATATACATAGGTGAACGAGCAAATGGGCCCCCTGATGGTAAGATTTCACCACCGCTCATAGACAATGGCGCTGTAAATTAACCATTTTGAACATCGCCAATGCGCCACCAACCTTGGGAACTTAAATGTTATGTCCCTTGTGCCTGTAGTTACATTGGCTGGTAGTTCTGGATTGAAGGGTGAGCAACCTTCAAGTCGGAACACAACAATACCGAGTACTGCTGTTTGGCGGTAGAATTCATGATGAGTGGGTCGACCTACCCATATGGGTTTGCACAAAGCCCTACCACAAAGTAAATATATATATATATATATATATATATATATATATATAGTTTCTGTATGATATATAACTAAATGCTCGCTCTAAGCACTCTTAATCCCTTAGGTCACGGTATTGTTATAAGATCAGCGATTGTTTTTATCATGTTCAATATACTATTAATAAAATATAAAAGAACACGTGGGCGTTATGACTTATTATAATCACAGGAATGAAGATTAATCAAAGACATTTTTAACTTTGCCGTTTCAATCAATTCAAATCTTTGTAAAAATTACATTGGTAAAGAAGGCATATTATTCGATACAAGATTATATAGATGACAAAAAAAGGCAGGATTTATTACATACATATATAATTGTATTTAACTAACATGACTGTATTTTTAGATGTTGAAAAAGACTAACTACTGAGTTCTTCTCGGTAGAATCTACATTCCGAACCGGTGGTAGCTTCACTTAATATAGTTTGTTAAATGACGATTCAAAAGTGCTCGTAAAAGCCTACTTGAATAAAGTATATTTTGATTTTTATATAAATAAACATTTCGACATTTAATTTATAATTAGTCGAGTTGTAAAATAATATATGGTATTAATTATTGGTTCGGAAATAATAGCGTTTTAAATATCCTCGAAGTTGTTATCGGAAATTTGAAAGTGTGTTAATCAAAGTGTATATAGTTGAAATCATGGAATAGTGTTTTATAAATAAAGAAGTTCATCAAGAACTATTTTTAATGCATAATATAGTAGAGCTATTAGCAAATCGCTTGGTATAAATAAGATTTGTTTATTGTTAAACCTCCTACCACGGGAATATAGTATAATGAGATATTAATAGTCATATCTGAATAACAAAACACTTCTCAATATTGCGTTATTAATAAATTCGTTGTCTGTTAGTAAATTAATCTGTATCTCATACGATATGTTTTATTACCGTTCTGATTAACGTTTATAGCACTCAAAATAAACTGGAATACAAATGTACATCACAGAATTAGTAATTTAAGATTTCGAACACATAATTCAAGTCTACCTGAATAAAGAATATTTTTGATTTTGATATAATTTCTTTTGTACATGATACTGTTGCCCGCGGCTTTGTTCGCGTGGAAGTTGAATATATTTACAGATTAATTTAAAATATTACGTAAATTTAAGACATCTTTGTATACCACATATGTGTGTATTTCATCCCTTAGGGTAGAATATCGAGAAACGCTTAAATATGTATCTACTCATTCTTAATCAGTAGCCCAAAATGAAGGTTCTTATTCCTAACTTAAAAAATTACAGACTTCCATATAAAGTTTTAACACCTATTTTACTCCCTTAGGGGTAGAATTTCCAAAATTCCTTCCTTAGTGGGTGCCTACTCAATAAAAATAACCTATTCATTAAATTTAATGGCTCTAACTTTAATAGTTTAAGCTCGGCGACGATGAATCAATCAGTCAGGATATGTTATTTTATAAGTATAGACTAATGCGTAATAATATTAATTAACATATAGATTTAATAATTTATTTAATTTTCTTGCTTGCCGAACTTTATATGCCGAAATTGCCGAAACTTTAAAGGGTCTACCGGGTTATGATATGAAAATTAATTTCCCATTCTTAATTATCGGCGTGCTTTAACAAACATAATCTAATTTGTTTTTTTTTTTGCTCATTAGTCATCTCACACACTAAGGCATCTTGTTACGATGAGTGTCACTCGTACGAATGCACGATACGATGTGATACGTCACTTCTTCGTGTGTAAATAGATTTATATCATGTTTTGATTAATCTTCATCTAGCAAGGGTATATTGCAGGTGAAAATGCTTATCGTAAAACATTTATTTTTCAGTACTATTGAAAATCTAAGCCATAAAATTAATTTCATATCCACAACCCCTATATTAAGGGAGTAATTAAAGATTATCTATACACTAATTATAATATTTAATATATTTTTATTAGATTTGCTTTCGTTATTGAAAACTGAAACACGAGATACTTCTCGTTTTTTATGGAGGACGTTTTTTATACTAACTCCAGAAATTGTTTGAAATAATAATTAAATAAATTCTTGTTAAATCTTGCTTGAATAAATATTCAATTCTTAACGTGGCTTTAACATTTTTATTAATAATATTATGTTACATTTTAAATAATATTAGCAAAGGTGAAATAAAACTCTAAATTATTTTTCTTGAATTTCTTGTTTCTTCGTAGATGCTTTGTCCTAACGTAATTAGCATGTTTTTATATTTCCATACTATAATTGACGGCAAATTGTTTTATCTTTGAAGTAAAAACTTATTGCATAATATTATTCGTTTCGCGTACATACTTTGCGATACGTCATTGACAGAAAGTGGTAACTGCCAAATTTGATATTATTCCCATAATTGCAGATGTGAACATCAACTGCAATTATGGGAAGAAATGATTTATGCACTTCAATTCCGATTCACCTAGATTTTATTCAAAAATCTTTAATCTAAAAATGGATATAGGCTGTAAATGTGTACTTGGTATATGTCATTTTTAGTATTTGTCCAATTATTAACTCTATATATAAAAACGGTGCAGTGAATTATGAAATATACAGAAAGTTATGGAAATCGTACTACATAATATTTTATACAAAAAAGGAAATAATAATCTAGTAAGTTCGGTTAGATTTAATGGCAACATAGGTGTGATTATTGGTATGACTAATTTATTGGAGAATTGACAGTAAATACATAACGCGCTATTAAAAATAAATTGGCACTTACGGAGTTTTGAAATTTGGCAGAGTACTTTAAAATAATCTTCGTTTGTCTAGACTATAAAAAATGTATATATTAAATGGCATTGACCGGTCCGTCCGTCTTAGTCATTACACGAAACAACACCGAAATAAACGTTGTAATGTTACATTACGACATGCGTGTACGATATATGCACTTTTCAAGGTCAGATGTTGATAATACACTGAATCTTGATTTCTGGTGATTGTTCAACTCATGATGACGTCATCACCGATTTCGGTCACGGCGGCAAATCCCAATCAGCCAACTAGCGCACCTACAGTTCACGAGTGTGTTCGTGCAAACACAGGTGCGCTCTCTAATCTTCTTTCCGAGACACAGTAGTGTATAAAGTTCAAACTCCCAGATTCCGGGCTGTTACTGAGATTTTTTTCACAGAAAAACCTTTAACAGAACCCCGAATCTCAGAATGAGGAGTGTGGAACTTACTCTTCCACACTGTTTCGTGGCAGAATCTCATGCGCGATGTGCAGGTTTTCTCACGTTGTTTTCCTTCACCGCCAAGCTCGAGATGAATACAATTTAAGCATACGAATTCAGTGGTGCTAAGTGTTAAGATTCACCTGCTGTAACCACCGGGCCATCACGGTCTAATGTACTAGTATAAGTTCATACATAATAGAACCGAACCGTGTCTGTTTATTTCAAAATAATATTTACGTGATTAATTTTTTTGCAGTTCCTCTAGGTGGCAATGTAAAAGGGCGTCAGGGAAAGCGTCGTCCGGCCGTGGGACTCGAAGCGAGCGCGCCGGTTGGCAAGAAGGGTCGGTCAGCTGACTTGAGTGCGTTGAAACTACCCTCGCACGGCTACCCCACTGAGCATCCCTTCAACAAGGACGGCTATCGGTACATACTTGCTGAGCCAGACCCCCATGCGCCGTTTAGACAGGTGAGCTGCTAAACTTTAGTCCATTCCGATGGCAGGAGGAGGAACTTGCTAATAGCTTGCTCTGCTGTATTATATGTTCTAATGATAACTTCTATAGGTATTCATTAGAACTTAAGTTTTTTTGGGCGAGTATTTTGTCTTTTTTTCCTTTTTAATCAATTATATTTATAATGTATAGGCAGGTGAGCAAATGGTCATCTTAAGGTAAGTGATCACCATCGTCTATAGACATTGGTGCTGTAAGAAATATAGGTCATTCCTCGTGCGTCGCCCGCCTTGAAAACCTAAGATGTTAATCCCTTGTGGCTTATATCTAACTAGCCGTTTTTTAATAATGTATGTTTTATTCAATTCCACATAAGGATTAAGTTTCTCTGATACGTAGTATACGATATTCTTATTACGTGCTTATATATTCTAGGAGTTCGATGAGAGCAACGAGTGGAGTGGTAAACCAATCCCAGGCTGGCTCTACCGGTCGCTGTGTCCCGGTATTGTGCTATTGGCTTTGCACGATCGCGCTCCGCAACTGAAGATCGCCGAGGACAGACTTGCGGTCACTGGCGAGAAGGGTTACTGCATGGTCAGAGCGACACATGGTGAGATTTTTTTGATGATGATACGGTCATTGTTGTTATAATTTTTCGAATTGATTTTTGCTCTTGGTTAGTGTAGCCTCGTCAGCATCGCAAGGTCGTACAATACTCGGCCGGATACTGTGTGCTCACTTAAAGGCTCATAGTCCATCGTTCCAAGGGCACCTCCTGCGTTAGGACGTCGTTGATTTCTAGCGGGACAATATAGTGTGCTCCTGTTACACCATCGTGCGCCTAAGCGCGGACGTATAGTCATGGAAAAGGGTAATAAATAAAAAAATATTTCGTATCTAAAGTATTAATGCAAAATTTCAACTCGAGCTCGCAAGATTTGACCTAAATAGATTATGAAATATATATATATATTGCAAGTTAAATAAAATCTTGTACAATAAATACAAAAAGGTCAGGTCTATGCATTTTAGTTTTACATCGTCGACTGACAGTCAACGAAACGAACACATGTCAAACGGGACTCCTGATGGTAAATGGTCCCGAAAGTTTCACCCCCTACCAAGGCGTGGCGTTGCAGGCGTGTCGCGCGGCTCGTGGTACTGGGAGGCGGCGGTGGAGGAGATGCCGGAGGGCGCGGCCACGCGGCTGGGCTGGGGCCGCCGCTACGCCAACCTGCAGGCGCCGCTCGGCTACGACAAGTTCGGCTACTCGTGGCGCAGCCGCAAGGGCACCAGGTGGGTCGGCGGCGCTACCCAGGTTGCCGAGTCGCTTTGGTGACTGACGATATGTTTTTTAGTGTAAAAAACATATTATTTAAGTTGCTGTACAGTTGAAACTAAAAATCGTCCGACAAAATCTAAAAACAAGCGTATTTTCTTAAATATGTAACCTTTTAGATGTAATAAAGTTTGTTTATTGATTTCAAAAATGTCTTAATTAAAACCTTTGGAATTGTGCCATTATTTTACAAACAGCATTATTTTTCCAATTTTGAGTTCAGTAGATGTTTTACTAAGTTTGCGGTATCACAAATACGTAATAACATAGTCTGTTTTCCCAAATACATCGGAAGAAACTAAATTTTAAACAGTTTCTTAAATAGTATCTGTATTATAGTCTAAGAGCCATTCCGCAGATTTACAGTATAGCCAACTCCACTCTCAGTCTATTACGTTTATTATCGTGTAAAATCTTTCTTGATACATTCAAAGTTCCTATTATAATATTGAATCACACGTCTCGACCCATCAGAGTAGAGGATGGGCCTTGAGCGAGATCGGGGGACCATCGTAACGTTTTGTTAATGTACACGAATGCAAAAGATCGCCTCCGGACTGTAAAGTGGTGATGTCGGCCGCTGCAGGTTCCACGAGTCCCGCGGGAAGCGCTACAGCGCGGCGTACGGCGAGGGCGACACGCTGGGGTTCCTCATCGTGATGCCGGACAGCACCGCCACCAAGTACACGCCCAACACCTACAAGGACAGGGTGAGTGATTAAATATATGAATGAGCGCAGATGGGTGGAAATTGTGCATAGGTCTTTATATATTTTTGGAACGAACTTTATATTTTTTCTTTTACTTTTTACTGAACTAGCAGAAATCTTCACGTAAAGAAAAAGCGCCCTTAAGGCGACCTTCCTTTTTTCTCTTTCTCAGTGTCTATTCCTATTGTATGCGCTTTTTTATATAGCATTTTCTGGTATTGTTTTAATTCACACAGGATTTTTAATACAAATTTTGTTTTTTTCCCTGTCACTGAATTATATTAGCCGTTGTTGATTTATTGTATACGGCAACTTCCAACCACCCGGTTGGAAGGAAGTCCCACAAGTCATCCCGTTCATTTTTATTCTTCCTTATGATAAAGAAATTCTTTAATCAAATCGTTTTAATTACATTGCATTATTTAAGTACAATAAAAACGCTTATCCGTTGCAGCCTCTAGTCAAATTCAAGAGTCACCTCTACTACGAAGATAAAGACAACATTCAGGAATCGCTGAACAACCTGAAGGCTCTCCCGGGCAGCCGGATATTTTACTTCAAGAACGGCGAGTGTCAGGGCGAGGCGTTCGCGGACATCTACCAGGGCTGCTACTACCCCACCGTGTCGCTGCACAAGAACGTTACGGTCAGCGTCAACTTCGGACCCAACTTCAAATTCCCGCCTTCGACCGACTGCAATTATAGACCGGTATGTTTCAATCGTTATTAGAACTTTGACTTAAATTTTTGCCCTCATAAATTTGCTATATTTAAAAGCGAACATAAAGCAATCTTAATACAGGGGGGGGGGGGTGTTTATGTGCAAATACGTTCCTATCGCTTACATATATTAATAGTAATTATTTTATCACAAAATGTAACGAAGCTTAGATTACTTAGATTGAAATTAAAAAGTTTGAAAAACTTGTTTAGTTATTAAAACTTTGTGTCAGTATAGGGAAGCATATTTTTTTTATTTTGAGAATATGCTTTTTATGGTGATAAGTTATTTTGAAGAAAAAAAAATACAGTCGAAATAGTAGTCCAGTTTCTGAAACGCTGATCAAGGTCATGTGGTCAACTAATCTGAATGGCGATTGGTAGATGGCCGCTGGTGACGCAATAGGCGACCAATAAGCATCGATTCAGTATTAAGTCCGTTTAGTTAATGGAATTGATCAGAAAGCGCATTGTCTATGGCTGTTGATGACCACTTATCCATTAACCCGTCCGTCACCTAATAATATATCAAAAAGTTATCAACATAAAAATAGTTTTCTTGTTTTATTAGAACATGTATATATATATATTACAAAACATGTTATAAATTACGTTTCAGATGTCAGAAAAAGCTGAAGAAGCAATATGTGAGCAGACGATGGCTGATCTGTTGTTCTTGACAGAGAATGAGGGGAAATTACGTCTGGACACGTTCAATCTCTGATACAACTAACACCGTTTAACGGTGTTTCTATCAATATAGACTAATGTGGTTGGAAAGACGTAATCGTATGTGTAACATTTTAAATTGGTCTGATAACAAGCATAAGTGACGTGTATTATGTGTGCTATTTAACTTGTACCGGTTACACGAGCCGCACGCACGCAAGTGTGTGACTAGTGACGTCACCACTGCAACGTTAACTACGTCTGTCGTTGTGTCAAGCCTGATGTAAGGAATCAGACCCGATAGAGCGCTTGTGGACGCGGTCATACGTTATGTCACGATGTTCGTGTCAGACATTAAGAATCGAGTGCGTTGCGTACTACTAAAAAGTGTACTCGTTCTGTGCTATATGGTCAGTTTTTACTGTGAAGAAAATGGGGGACTGTCTTCAGCACACCAGTTAGTTTTTTTTTTTTATGATATTGGTAGGATAGGCAAATGGGTCACCTGATGGTAAGTGGTCATAGACATTGGCGCTGTAAGCAATGTTAACCACTACACCAACCTTGGGAATTAAGATGTTAAGTCCCTTGTGCCAGTAGTTACATTGCCTCACTCATCCTTCAAGCTGGAACATAATAATACTAAGTATTACTATTTGGCAGTAGTTTTGTGAAAAACCCTATCAGTAGTTAGAAAATAAAGCATCTATCGTGACATTAAATAAAATTATCAATGTTTCTATTTTATAATAACTATCCACATATTTTAAATACCCGGTGTACTACTAGCAAGTAAGAAAATATTTCATTATTATAAATGTAAGTCCAACTGTTTCTTATTGATTGAGTGATTCATGTGACAAAATCTCACACTAAAAGTTATAAGTTTTTATAAAGACTCGAACTTACCAATATCCTCAGAGGCATAAGTGGCCTCAGTGGTCAAGTGGCAAGCTTAAAAGGCTGCTGAGGCGGAGTTGCAGTTGAAATCCTGGCTCGGGTCAAGAAATTTTATTGGAATTGTACAGTTATGAATTGTGAATAACAGTTCAGAACTTCAACTTAAGTTTTAAGTCCCGGAGCCAATTCTACTAATTTATAAGGGTTACGATATGTTATCGATTCAGTTCCAAAGCAAAATCGATTCTTTATCTATATAATTTGAACCAAAACGATACGATGTTATCATATGCTGTAATATCAAAATTAGCCTGAATTGTAACTTTTATGCCAAAGTGGATAAAAAAAAATTAAAAGAATAGGAAAACGGTTATACTGCCATGATTACATTCTATTCGATGCGATAAATTGACAATTTGTTAGTAGAATTGGCCCCCTGGTCTATCTCCGTCGCGTGTAAAACTAAGGGAATTGATAGTGCACATATGTTTGCAGATGTATACGTGTAATGTAATATCCTGCCTAAATAGATAGACTCTGTGTTTAGTCTCTATGACCGAAATGTATCGTTGGATAATTATCATTATTGAATGGTTGTTTTTGTAGGATGATTTAGTATCATTTCTTTATTGAAAACTGAACGTAAATAAAACGTATTAAATGTACCTACCAGTTGGTATAATTCAATGCATTAATTGTTGCAATAAATTAATCTCTACTGTTATTATTTATTATTTTGTCAGTAGAGTTAATACTGACTTAATCTGCTGTATAGGCTAATACATCCTTCAGAGGTGGTCTGGGTTTTAAAATTAACATAAAAGTTTGGTAAATATGTTTAAACTATATGTCCTTGTTAAAGGTTGTAAAAAGTGCGCACGGCATAGTAGTCAATCAGCGCTGCCGTATAAATAAATTATAATTAAATATCTGGACAAGAAATGTTCTAGAAAAATATAAATCATGGTAGATAATTCTTACAAATGGCAAAATATTATATGTATATACTTCATACTTGCTTTGTCTATGGAAGGTATACAGATAATAAAATGATTTCATTGCAATTTGGCAATATTATTTATACCTGATATTTTAGGCATAAGAAAATAATCCTAAGTCCATGTATAAAGTGATTACGAAGATATCTGAGTCAAAATAACATATTTTTGTATTTATTAACAGTTTTCGGTGAATATCTCATACCAGGCAGCTGTTCAGTAGATATTTATATAAATTTATTCAAATGATGTACGTAAATGTGTGACTTTTGCCTCCATAATAGCCACCTGGCATGATATGTTCCCTGATAATTGATTTGCTGGCTAAACAATGCGTTGAATTGAATATCATTTTAAAGTATGTATTTTAATGTGTTTTTGTCATAGAAACAAGATAAATTATTCATAATATGATTAAATTTAAAGATAATACATTAAATTGTAAAATAAATTGTATTGATCATAAATAAAAACGGACTTTTCAATGAGTGATGTACAGTTTGTATGAATAAAAGTATTCTTTGATTGTAAGATATTGGAATCTTTTTAAATGTAATAAAATGTTTACAAATGGTTCATGATTTTTATTGCAGTAAGAGCTTGTAAATTTCCCACTGCTGGGTTTAGGCCCCCTCCCACTTTGATGAGAAGGTTTGGAGCTTATTCCACCTCGCTGCTCCAATGCGGATGTGACAGAATTTCGTTGAAATTACTTACACACATGCAGGTTTCCTCACGATGTTTTCCTTCACCGCCGAGCACGAGATGGCTTATAAACACAAATTAAGCACATGAAAATTCATTGGTGCTCGTCTGGGTTTGAACCCGCAATCACCTCGTCCCGTTTTTTTTCCACTTATTTAAATATTTACAGTTATATAACCTATATCATTAAAATAAGTCAGTGCATAAAGACTGCATTGAAACTACATAATATAAATAAATTGTGTAGGTACCTAAGCGGATCGCAGTTTTCGTACTACCACTTTAAACATGGAAATAAAACCTACTAATATTATATATGAAAAAGTAACTATCTGTCTGTTGCACTTTCACGGCCAAGCAGCTGAACCGATGAAATTTGGTGAAAAGCAAGCTTGAATTCAAGGTCATACATGCTACTTTTTATTTATATTTTCTATTGACCAACCCCTAAAATGCGAGCGAACCTGCAGGTGACAACTAGTCTTGTTTTCCGAAAGTGTCAAAATCAAAACGCACGTTCTCATAGTGCGTTTTCTAGAGCGTAGTCATTAGGTTGATCATTTGGTAGACATAAGACACTAGTCCTACTAAACTTTAGCTAAACGGTTATTTTCATACTATAACTAGTATTTTATGACTTGACTTGGCTAACTAGTATTTTATGATTTGACTTGGCTTCACTCGCGTTTTAGGGATTTGTTATCAGTTATTAACCATACAATATCTTACAAATTATTACCTAAATGTTATTCAAATGTATAAGCTATATTATTGTAGTTTCATTAAAACCATACAGTAGCTTTCACAAAAAGAGTAACAAACCTTTAAACATACAAAACTTATACCTTTATAATATTAGTAAGGATATACTGTGCTAAATTATTCTTTCTTTTGTTAATTTACTGCTATATCAAATAAAATTATGAGTCTGATCTAGATTATCCAATTCTATTTACTAATTCTCAATTTTTGTTATAGTATAATATTATACTACAGAAAGTTTTTTGTTAATATACAGTTATGCATTAACATTTTAATAGTATAAAGCCATACACATTATGATAAAATTAAAACACAATATGAATCTTCTTTTCTTAAACATCTTTATTTAAACATCTAAAATTAATTTATAAAATTAACTAAATGTAAAGATCTATTCACTCACAAAGGCGTGCCCATTGACATTAAAATAATTATTTATTAATAATAAAAAATATAGATATTTTTTGCTGTCTTTACTCTTAGACTCACACTTACTATAATATCTTAGTAAGTACGAGCATCACTCATATGAATGCATGATGATAATAATTTAATATTTGTGGTGCGCTTGTATGAGTAACTAGATATTTGACTCTATATTTTACTTTATTTACCAAATCCACCTCTACAATTAGGGCTGCTTTCTACCACTTTGTCACTCGAATCCCATTGCTCTGGTGTTTTTGCTACTATGGATAAAGCGTGTACACCATTTTGAAGTTCATCTTTCAGTATGTCATTTACTAGCCGATGTCTCTGAAATGGGATTTGAATAATATTACATTCACTATTCAATAACTGGACTTAAGCCATTGTGGAAGCCTATAATACTTAATACTAAATATTTCTCTGTTTTGGTTTGAAGAATGAGTCACCTGGTGTAATTGTAGTGATGAGGAAGGTGTAGGTCAATTGATTGTTATGTTTGTTCCATCATGTTGGTGTACATTTATCCAAAATACTCTTTGTAATGAAGAAAAAAGAATTACAATCAGAAATAAATATGTTTTCAATGTTTAGATGAACTCATTTTTTAATACTTATCATTTTGCACCTTAAGAATGTTAACAAATTGCTTTATTTTCTTAACTTTTTTATACACAGATGTATTAATGGTAAATAGAATTAAATTACTTAAACAAATACTATTCTTCCTATGACCTATTAAAAAGTATGAGATGAATATAATTTTTTATGTATTAACATATTAGTGCTCTGTACATGATAACTGAGATTTTGAGTGTTAGGCGAATATGTGTAAAACTTCAAGCATCAGATGACATCAGTGTAAGACATATTTACACATCAATTCTTGTGAGTATGTTTGCATTCACAGATTTTCTTTTTATTAGATGGAGTACAAAGTATGGATCATATTGACAATCTATAACAATATTTTAAATGGGAAATTCTGTTTGCTACTCTTTCACAACCAAATCACTGTATCGAATGTGATGAATTCTGGTAAGGAAGGACCGAGAGTATTTCATGCTTAACAACAGATGATCAAACCTTAAATCGAAAGCGAAGCCGCTGGCGACAACTAATATATTTATATTCTTCTTTAAGTACTATTCAATATGTAATGAATTTTAATGTAATAATTTATTCACCTTTATTAAAGCTAGTCCGTCGAATTTGTCTGACACAACAACAACTTTGAAGTGCGTCTCCGCGTTTTTAGGTACATTGTGCATATGGGATTCATTTATAACTTCTAAGTGTTTCGTTTGTAAAGCTGATTGAAGTTTAGTTCTAATAGCATTCGTAATTATCCCCGTCGTACTCATTGATCTTGAATAACCTAAAGTGTTATAATAAAAATAAGATACACGCTCTGTGATTACTGATATTAATTTTTAGAACACTATATCACCTAAGCGAAGCGTATGATGCATAAATAATTTTGCCGTTTCGAGTGTTAAATGAAGAACGCAAATTGTTCAATAAATCAGCTGAATGCTGATCAAAATATTTTCATGTTAAAATTGACGTTTGACAATTAAAAGTTGGTTGACCGAAGGTGACATCGTTGACATTAGGCGAAGGTTCTGAATTTTTATAAAAAATAGTTACTTATAAATATTAATGTAATAGTTACTTATTAATAAAATTATAAAAATTAGTAGTTTTAGTAATTAGTATTCGTTAGTAGTATGATAACTTATAATCATTCTAAAAATTATTAACGATGTCTCCTAACTCCGCTTAGACTTTTTTTTATTAATAAACTTTCTAATTAATATTTCTAACCTATCAACTAACATTTAGTGTCCGACCGAACCTGGTTTTTACGACCGAAACCGAAACCGAAACCGAATTTCGGCAGCGGTCTCAGTTTCGGCCGAAACCGAAACCGAAACTTTCTTACAGGAATCATGTTTAGAGGGAAAATAGAAAAACAATGATAATCAGTCTGTTTTAATTGTATTCTTAAAATCACATAGTTTTAAAAATGCGTTAAAAAATAATAACTTAAATTATTTAAGTTGTTACCTAATATCACAATAGTTATAGGTAGGTACTTAATATTTAAACAGTTAGACTTATTGTATAACTAACATCCTCCGTGTAAATCCTCAAATGGTTTTCTATTTCTAAGTTGGCAATGTCAACTTCATCAGAATTCAGATATGTGCTTTTAAATCTTGGGTCCAGTAATGTTGCAGTTATTAGTGCAGGCTGTCCTTTGACGTATGCAAATCGTCGATTCATTGATTCATGCAACCGTGTTTTCATGTTTCTCATTATTTTCCTTTCATTTTCGTCTCTAGTTTGCAGCTTCCTATTTAATAGTGATATCAAAGGAATTGCAAGGGAAATGCATGCAGATCAAGTGTAGCTTCATAAAAAAACTTTAGTACCTCAGTAAGATACTTTATAATATCCCAGTCCCAACTCACAACAAACAAAACGCATTGCGAACACAAGCAAGTCACGGCATGATTAGACAATTACCGCTCCGATCATGACCGAGCACAGCGCGGCAACTCCCGAACGCAGTTTCGGTTTCGGTCGCAGTTTCGGCAAGTTTATCGCCGAAACCGAAACTAAACCGAAACTCATTATTTTGTCGAAACTCAACCGAAACCGAAACCGAACTTTCGGTCGGAAATTACTAAGATTATCGCAAAGATTTTATTAAATTAAAAACATTATAGAAATGTATAATGATATAAATAAAAATAGTAAAGCCTGTAACCAAAAAACATTTCTTACTCAAAAATATAACAAATTTAATAAAAAACTATAAGTAATCTTCGTGGTTTTTCACAATATCAATGTTCACGAGTGAGCGATCTAAAAAATAAATATCATTCCATGTCCATAGAATTCCTTAAAAAGGTCTCATTGGGTTCAGGCTTTGTCCTATACTATACTATGCAAGTACGGTGTTTAAACCACAACAAATTTTTGAATTAGCGATTCGACATATTATACGAATACTTTTTGCATGCCACGATGTGTTTTCAAATCTTATGGTCAGTAATTCTCGTTTGCTTTCGGAGCTATAACCGCTTAATTTGTTCGTATATTCTATTCACTGAACCGTATTGGTTTATTAAGCTTATTTTATTATATTTATTAAATTATTCTAATTCTTATACATATATATATATATATATATATATATATATATATATATATATATATATAAGTTAACTCATTCCAACTAAATTTTCTAGAATAGATCCTCAACATCCTTAAATTAAAGTGTATGAAAAAAAAAAGCAATAACCGCGATGAATCCGAATTGTGTCAAAATGCCAGTTCATATTAAATCTCTCATAGATTTTAACTTGCATTTTATAAGATTGAAAAGAAGTTATGACATACCGAATTAACCCTGAAAAAAAGAACTATGAAAAATCCTTCCGAGCCATAAAACGATATTAACTTTCCCTAACATTTTTTTTATCGAGTTTGATGGATTGATTTTTCATTGGATATTTGGGCAAGTTTGTTTTTGCGATCTGTCCCATTCCTTTGATATATAGCGCGATCAAATAATGCCGGTTATGTTTTATACTTACCAATCTTTTATGAGGTTTATGCGATTGCTTTGTTTCTTTTCAAAAATGAAATGTAGATAAATCTTTTTATCATTTTGTGGAAGTAATCTGTATGATAACCGTAATTTTATCAGCTATTCGACTACGATAAAATTATATTATAGAATGAACGACGTACTTATAAAATATTCTTATTCATTAAAGTATTTATATTTCGGACATAGACTAGAATACATCATAGAAAACTGTTTTAATGGGAAAGCGATTTGTTGAGTCCGGAGTCTCAAGATCTACGGTTTTAAGTAACTGAATTTTTTGACTACAAAAAGCCGAATAACTATTACTGGCGTGATATAGTATTTGAACCAAGGATATTGGCATATGCAGCCTATATATATATATATATATATATGTACGTTAGACAAACAAGATTTTTCTTTTTCGTTTTTTGACCAACGGAGCAAAAATTTCCACTATTGAATCTATTGCTAAATTAAATTTCACATATGGTTAAACTTGATCATCTGAGATACTTATAAATAAATATTAAAATAGATAATACGATACGATAATAAAACGTCTAAACAAGCACATCTAGCAATAATTAAATCAACTCATCAGCTTAAACACTCGTTCTCAATGTAGTTGTCAATGTCAGCATTCGTTACGAGTGCTTCCAACGCGTCCAATTTCCGCTTTTGTGACTCTAGTTGATAATAGGATAGCTCGCGAGTCAAACAATGCTATGTCCCTATGAAATGACTAGCAGTACGACTCACGCGTGTGCCCCAGTTAAGGTGATCATTGGCATGCTTTGTTAACTGATGTTAACGAATTTTTAGTTCAAGTTTCGATTCAGTTACAGCTAAATTTTTATATTTTCGTCGAATTGAATTTGATATTTTTTACAAGAAGGTTTTCTATAGAAGAGGATTTTCTAAATAAATAAAATAAAATGACTGGCTGACATAGTACCCTACAAAAGTACAGCTTTAACCAATGGGTCTAACAAGAGAAATCTGAGAAGAGAATAGAGGAGGAATTCCTTATAGAACGTAGATGAGCACTAAGGACAGTTTATAATATTTCGGTTAGGTTTGAGTTTTTGTAAATTAACTGAAATTCAGTTAAATGTATTATAATCTAATGAAAAATAATGCGTTAAATTCTAAGCAGTATGTTACGGTCAGCCGGTTACAAGTAGTGTTTTGGCTATCTCCTTTACACCCAAAAAATATTTCAATTCCAAGAATTTGGAATGGACTATTGGGGTTAATAAATTAAAAGGGGCGCCTGGGCACCCTGTGTTAAGACGGGCCTATAACCTATAACGGGCGAAGTAAGTATTATCTAACGTTGTTTACAATTTAACTTGGTGGTAGAGCTTTGTGCAAGCCCGTCTTGGTAGTGACCACTCACTTATCAGATATTTTACCGCCTAATAACAGTACTCAGTATTGTTGGGTTCCAGTTTGAAAGGTGAGTGAGCCAGTGTACTACAGGCACAAGGGACATAACATCTTAGTTCCCAAGGTCGGGAACATTGGTGTAAGAAATGGTTAATATTTCTTACAGCGCCATTGTCTATGGGCGATGGTGACCACTTACCATCAGGTGGCCCGTATGCTCGTCAGCCAACCTATGCCATAACAGAAAAAAATGATGACATGTATAATGTGAACAAATGCGCAACGTGGCCAAGGGAAACGAAAAAAAAAACTTCGAAAGGCACGCCCACAAAACTGTCGAGATATAGTTAATAAAAAATAATTTTCAATCGCGAATCGTATGAGTTAATTGTTTATAAATAAACTTAAAGGCGCATCAGATTAGCTGGAATTGTTACCGGATCGTATTACCAATAAAAGACTTTTTGAATATAATATCGTGAGTTCGTTTTATTTTTTATAAAACCATTATATGATTTTGTTTTCAAGAATTACGTAGGTATGATTCTATCATTTTATTGTCATAGACGAATATTGAAGTTTTTAAAGTGAAACTTTGAGCTCATGAGAATATGTATTTCAAGGTTGATTTAGATATTCTAGGGCTATATTCTATAGCCCAACACCAATATTTATTTACTGTGTTCTGCTTTGATACGTGAAAAGTTTAACTAAAGGCACAAGACACATCTTAGTTCCCATAGTTGGTGGTGCATTGCCGAT
The DNA here is from genome assembly GCF_037043105.1 of Vanessa tameamea. Taxonomy (NCBI): domain Eukaryota; kingdom Metazoa; phylum Arthropoda; class Insecta; order Lepidoptera; family Nymphalidae; genus Vanessa; species Vanessa tameamea. Next base: position 1,448,956 of record NC_087315.1, on the reverse strand, counting down.
GTAAGGGTTGGTTAATATTTTTACAGATTATATCTCTATTAGACGTTCTGGCAACACCATCAGGTGACCCATTTGCCTGTCCGCCTACATATATGAAATAAAAAAAAAAGTTGCAGGCTCAAGTAAGTTTCAAGTCACTAAAGTCTAATGTCGAACTGCTTATATAGAGACAGTTTAGGTAACGTAAAGTTGTACACTCATTGTAGCACCTCCAGTACCGTCTAGTACCATTCTAACACGCTGCTAAAGTGCTTATAAGCAGAATTTTATCCAAAAGATAAAGGTTTTTGCAAGCAGTTATGAGTGCGAGATGATTCATAAACACAAATTAAGAACATAAAAAGACAAAGGTGACTGGATTTTAATCCGCACTCGATTACATTCCACATATTAAGTCCGCTGAACCTTTTCGGTTCTTCAAATAAATAAAGTTCATAACCGTTAGGGTACCTGTATACATTTTATTTCTGGAAAAATATTTGTTGTGGCCATGACCACTTACAATTAAAAACATTTATTAATCATGTATTGTATCAAAAATGTTTCGTGTTGTAAAGCCTTAAAGCCACTATCAGGAAATCTTCGCAATGTAATGCAGCTAAAATAATGTTCATTGCAGTGCAATAAACGGAACGAGGAACAGCTGTATGGCGACTGTAAAAGAATAAAAACATTTGTTATGATACTGTTAAGCTTTGCCGGATAATTCTAGGAAAAATAATGAATAGCTTCTGTTCCAGAGCGGTAAAATAATGTTGGCTATGATCTGAAATTTAAATCTTAGATCTTGCGGTATTGTTGTACGACTCTTCACATTTACTGAGATTACTTTACAAGATTACAACTTATAGTACCTATAACTTTATAATATTCATAATTGCGGAAAACGCTGGCAAGTAGCACTGAATTTTCATGTGCTTAATTTGTGTTTATAACCAGGAGACCGGCACTTTTCTAATTTCAACTATATTCTAAAAAAAATGTATCCAACCCACATTGGAGAAGCGAAATTTATAAGTTGTTATTATACTAAACTATTTTATATTTACCAATAAAAAAATTAATTAAAAGCTCGTATTTATAAATAGCCACATTATAGTAAACAAGATGATATCTTATAATAATTAATGCGAAGACGTTTGTTTCGTAATGCCTCACTGAAAAAACTTCTGCGTCTCGGAGAAGGTACAATATTATTATACGAGTAGTTTCGCTGCATATTTCCAACCGCTTTAAGTTTAAGCTTGACGTACCAAGCGTGAAAGTCATGACTTAGCTAATAATAGAAAAGATTTGAGCTTTCGTTTTCAATGATTTTCGTATATGATTATTAAATGACGTATCCAGTATAACAGGTACAAGAGACATATATATTATAAACATCTCAGTTAACGAGGTGGTGGCGATAAAATATGAGGTAAGCTTAAAAAAAATTACGGCGCCAATGTCTATTTTTTATGGTATCGATAGGCGGACGAGAAAATGGGCCACCTGATGGTAAGTGGTGACAACTTAACACACCATTGGTTCTTCTAGGTGGAATCTTCACTGTAAGAGCCAATTTGAATTAAGAGAATATTTCTAACCAACGATTCAAATATCCTTTGCAGTTAAAACTGACCTTCGTTAGAGCGAAAATTCTTATTAAACGTATTAATTTGTTTTATCGCCTCCTGGTGACCGAAGAGTTTGATTTTTCGTGATACGCCACGTGATAGGAATCCTACCAATATTCCTCGCAGTAAAAATACAGAAGCCATTGTTAATTATGTTTAAATATTTATTTAAATGTCAACAATTGTTTTGTTAAAGAATAAATATATACAGACTTTAAAAATATATAATTCGTCATTTTCTTCGGTAAAGGAAAATATTTTGAGGAAATCTTCAGACATTGTCTCGTAATGTTTCCTTCAAAAGGGACGCATACTAATGATCCGTGGAGAAAATAGTACGATGTTGCTCCCAACAAAAAATCAGTTGAAATGAAACAAAAAATTGTTAAAGAAGAAAATTCAATGTAAATATTTCACGAGTTTCATGTTTATTGTTACGATACTGCTTACTTAAATGTTATAAGTGTAAAAAGTGCTTAAATTGTTTAATATTATTTTTTAAAACTAAAATAAAAAGCATGTATTATTTATTAAAAGCATGCAAACATTTTTTACTATAAAAATGAATTAATTAATTATTTCATATAATATCGATGAATCGATAAAATTGACAAAGAAAATTGTTGTTGTAATGAAGAGGTACAAAAACAGTCACGGGCAGCCGAGTAAAATGAAACATTGAAAACCAATTTACAAGTAAGGCGCAACTTCGATGAAAACATAGAGTTTTGTAACGATAATAAATACATCATTAAATAAATATGTGTCTTATTAAAAGATTAATTATATAAAAATGACGTATATAGTGTACACACACACTCATAATTACTCTCAAAAAAGTAGAGAACGGCGGTAGAAAGGGGTTCTGACAGTATGGAAAAGTCTTGCCATTAAAGTGGAATGAATTCATCACATCCAGTCAGTATTATATATTAATAAAACTATACTTTCCATATTGATACGAGCGTTCATGCTGTCAACCACTTGAAACATTTATTCATCGAATATAAATGAACATTTTCAATCAACTACCACTGCAGTATAATCGTAAATAGACATTTATAATTTATAGAAATATATTTGAACGTTGTGTTTAATAATTTTAATGTTACTAAAATGTTCTTTAATGCTTTTTAACTTATATATATATCTATGTATCAAATATTTATTAGGTCCTTCTGACAGTTTTTGCCAACGCAAAAACTTCTCAACGAAAACTAGCCGTGAGACAAGACGAAAGTGTGCGTGTAAATAAAATGAACTCTTTATTCTTTTACTATTGTGATCCGATGGGATTGCATGGATATGAAAGACACGATCGAAGAAATATTTATATCGTTTCAACAGATATAACAGGTTATCAGAAGGTTATCTAATATAATCGGAATCCGATCGGATGTGGAAGTTTTAACTTTCTGAGACATTCAGAGAATTGGAGACCTGTCTGGATGCAGAAGTCGGATCACCGAGAGCTTTGGTGATGATGATTGGCTGAATTATGATGATGAAGAAATGTTTGGTCAATGGGGAGTGGAAATGGTCCAGTGAATAAAATGGAGCTTAAACAAAAATCGCCGGTTCGTACGTAAATTTCACTTAATTTTCCATATGCTAAATTAATTTTGATCATCGTTGGCAACGCTAATGAAGAAAACATCAGGTTATTCCGATCACAGGACTATTGAAACCTTCTTACTAAATATCCGCTGCGGTTACCATTCTTAATGTAGACGGAAGCTAAAACGATAACCTATCTTAATATTTATCAGTGATCCAAAGAATATTGGCTTCAAGATAGTGATATTTTGAAACATTTTTGTGAAGAGAATAAATTACTTGAATATATTTCATTAAATTAAAATACGATGATGCGGTTTAATTATGCAAAAATAATTAAATGTAAAACAAATTATCTCGCGCTAAGCCGCTAGGAGCGTAACGCTCTATAAATAACGACCAAGGCCAGAAGAAAATGTTTATTAAGCTTTCTAAAATGCAAGCGGCACTGTACCGGCACGTTGGCTAAATACGCGATTATTTCGAATTCACAAGGAGTAGAATATTTTTCTGCTATAAATTAAAAATACCCCCTACATTTAAGTGAGTCTTAGAATAGAGGCCACGGATCTAGACTGCTGCGTAACCAGTGCAGTTCGCTTTCCAGCGAGGTAGAATGACCTGAAGAAGCTAACGGAATCCGATTGGATGTGGAAGTTTTAACTTTCTGAGACGTTCAGAGAATTGGAGACCTGTCTGGATGCAGAAGTCGGACCACCGAGAGCTTTGGTGATGATGATTGGCTGAATGATGATGATGAATTTTGAAAGAGCAATTGTTTGGGCAACCGTGTGACAGATAGAGATAGATATATACGAAAATAAATATTGCTTAGTATGTCAATGGAACAAACCTTTCAAACATTGGAACTGATATGCGATTGTAATTTCACCGATGTACCCACTTTTCGAATCGTAACATAGCAATAGAACGTATTCCTGCTTGCGGTAGAATAACTAACGAGACGAACGTACCCAACGAGCTTGCATAAAGCCCTATCACGTCTTGGAAACAGCTAGTTCATCCCTTCTTTGTGTCCATCAGATTTTTATGATTTTTATGTCACTTTATTAAATAGATATATTGCAGTGTCTACATTGAGCGGTTAGTATTCTGCATTTCAAATTACCAGTATTTATAGCGAAATATTTTTTCAACGATCATCGAAAAATAAGCTTTAAATGGTTTCCGGTTGCGTTGAAATTTGTATAAACCTCGGCAAATGAAAATGTATGAAATATCATTTGATGAACACGGAAAGCACTCACTTTGAATAAATTTGCATGTGGTTTACGTGATATGTAAAGGTATGCTCTTAATGGCACTTCTTTGATTTAAATAACTTGAGAGTGTTATCCGAAACACTTGGATTGATCATATTATTTTTTTCCATTATCTACTTTTCTATCTTATTAAATGATAATTACATTTTACATTTACATTTACAATTACATTATACACAAAAGGTTTGATTAGGTTAAATTAAACTCAGCAAATAAATGACTCTGTTGTCCCAGATTTAAAAGTAGTTTATTTTTTGGAACAGTTTTATATATTTCCATTGGAAATTTTATTCTAACGATGTGTGTTTACTTAACAAGTTAGTGAAATTGTGATAGGCATCAATAACGGTTGACCTGTTCTCTCAATGATGAATCCAAATCAGTTATCCCCACACAGCGTTCGTTAGTTTCATTAATTGGCGCAACTTAGTATTTCAAGCGCTGCAAAGGCTGCGCTATACACTTGCTGGTGAATATTTGAAAAAGAATATATATTGGCCAACATTATAATTGCATAATAATTTAATTTTAAGTTCATCTATATTTATAAAGTCCATTATCTAAAATATCAGTTGAAACACAGCTGAACTGTGACTGATCCCGTCACCTAATATGTATATTAGCATACCCATTCTGCAATTATTTAGCGTGATCGAAAATTAAATTTTAGGTCCTATATTCATGGTATTTTTAATTAATTTTGTGGTCATTTATAAGTCGTTATTGGTTTCCTTAAAGAAACGGTTAATCTGTTCTATATTTTCTCTGTCTTCCAAGCTGGCTTCGTTGATATTGTTAAGAATGAAGATACACAACTACGAACTTCACTTGTACAAATAACAAACTAAAGTCAACTACAAGTAGATCGTATCGTTGTTGAGTTAGTTCTTTCCCATCATAAGTGGTTGAGATGTTCACGATTATAACTCAAAAGTAGGATTGCATTCTGAACCTTAAGATTTAGGTATATAAGATTAGTAATTATATGTGCACATATAATTTACACTTAACATATATTTACAGAGCCGAGATGGCCCAGTGGTTAGAACGGGTGCATCTTAACCGATGATTTCGGATTCAAACCCAGGCAGGCACCACTGAATTTTCAAGTGCTTAATTTGTGTTTATAATTCATCTCGTGCTCTAATTTCAACGAGATTCTACCATGTGTATTACACCAACCCGCGTTGGAGCAGCGTGGTGGAATATGCTCTAACGTTCTCCTCAAAGGGAGAGGAGGCCTTAGCGCAGCAGTGGGAAATTTACAGGCTGCTAATGTATATATTTACAAGCATATATTATTAAAAAGGGATTCCGAAATCTAAACAACCAACGTGGACCAACATTGTTTTTACTGGTACGACAACATATGACAGATTTGTAGCGTGACCATTGAAAATACACATTATACTTACTATAAAATTATTATAATATGTTTTGGATTTAAATTTGGAACAGGTATATTTATATAAATTCGTAACAATTAAAATCTGTCAGACAAATTTAATTATTGCCAGTTCGACCGATTCGAAACAATACAAATGGTCAATAAATAATTGATACGAGTTAAATATAATTAAATATGAAAAGCTAAAACAACGCAAATCACGCCCGTGTCTATTTGAATGCTAAATATGGAAAATTTTAATTGCTGTTATTGGTATATTTCTACTGAAATGCTCGTTCATTTGTACTTGTAATAAATAATGTGTCTGTCTATACTTGAAATAATAAAAATATGATAAGTCGTATTGTCGTGTTGTCTGTTAATAAATTTTAATCATGTGTTAAGGAACAATAATATAGCTTAATACAATTCAGTATTCGTTGATTTCCATACATGATATATACATTTTGTTTGATATTTTATTTGAGTAAAGTTTTGGTTCCTAACCTGTTATAGATTAAGTATTGTATGTAACACAATAAATATTATTAAAGAGTGACTTCTATAGAGGCGGACTGGCAGATGACCACCACCTGACCACCCGATGGTGAGTGGTAACTATTGGCCATACTACGAGAAATATTATTCATTCTTCATATCATCAATGCACCACCAAACTTGGGGAGTACGAACACAATAATACTAACTATTGTTGTTTGGGGGCAGAAAATAATATGATAAGTAGATGAGCTCGCGCAAAGCCCTACCACTAAGTAATACTACTACTGAATCTTTTACCGGCTCTGTTACTAATCCTATAACATGACGATTTAATCCTACCTAGCGTACCTACTTCTATGAAGTAAATTTTGACGTCATCATGTTACGAAAACGAATAGTTTAAAACTACATTGATATATCCACTGACCCTTTTTGATATCATATGTATAACATATAAATGCAGACGAGTCAATTGATCACTTATGGGAAGTCATAACTACCATATTAATTGGCATTGAAACATTAATCTTATCATATACGGTGAATGTACCGGCAATCAAGGCAATTAAGATGATCTGTTCCTCGTGCTTTAACTACGCCGTCTCCCACTTCAAACTGGAACAGTTGTGTTAATATTATAAATGCGAAAGTAACTATGTCTGTTACGCTTTCACTGAACCGAATTTGATGTAATTTGGTATAAACTCAAGAAAAGATAAGCTCGTATTTTATACCCAAAAACCTTTGAACCAAAATACGGGAGAAGACGGGGCTGAGAATTATTTGTTGATAAATCAAACAAAACACAAAGTCCTACCAAGAAAAACTTACATTTTCAAGATTCATATTTTTTTATGAATACGTTTTGAAAAATTGTACCAATATTCAAACGAATTCGTAGGATACAGTTCTCTGTCTGAGTTCAATCGAGTTTATTTTGTCTGCTCAATACAAATACAGAATAGTCGTTCAATATTAAAAGGTCTATAAAAGAATAATAAACAATTCGTGTTTCAATATCTCGTGAATTATTATTGACTCCGAAATGGAACTGACTGGCGAAATATACTAAAATGATTAGTTTGAGTGCTTCGAATATATCGTTTTAATGTTTTACACGCAAAAACCTCAACGTCGATTAATTTTCAAGTATATCTGTGATAGCAATCGATTTTTTCGATTCCATTTGAAACAAGTTCTTTTAGCTTTGAGATGTCGCTCCATCAACGTTCGTGTACATTTTGTTACGCCTCGTGCGACGTGTCGATAAAGTATTTTCTGTATTTTCATCCGTTTGTTATTCTAGATGTATTTTCAGACAATACGTCGTTCTACGTTATTGAGCTGTATTCATTATACTTCGTCGAAGCTTTTCTTTGACGAGACTTTCCGGGGATTGGATCGCATCAAGCATATGAGTTACTGTTTTACCGTAGGATATATCAGAGTGTTTATTTTTCTTGTTTGATAAACTTGTAGTTGTGTTATTTAAAATTTTGACAAAGGCTATTATGTACTTCCGAGAGAACTATTTCGTTTCATAGAATAAAATATTTTATTGACGACCATAAACGTACTTACATATAGTTAAACAATTGTTTAATTTCTATATTGACGTCATAAAACATTTTTATCATTTAGTACAGTATAAATATTAATATAATGGAATAGGACAGCCTTTAAATTTCCCACTGCTGGGCTAAGGCCTCCTCTCTCTTTGAGGTGAAGGTTAGGAGTATATTCCACTTCGCTGCTCCAATGCGGGTTGGTGGCTTCCCATGTGGCAGAATCCAGACACATGCAGGTTTCCTCACGATGGTTTCCTTCCTTCGCCGAGCTCAAGATGAATTCTAAACACAAATTAAGAACTTGAAAATTCAGTGGAGCTTGCCTGGGTTGCACTCAGAGATATTAAATATTACGGCCTATAAAATTATGTAAATCATTTTTTTGATTTAGCCAGCTCGATGTTGAATGTGGAGGTGATACTTCCTCGCCGATTTTCATTGGCATCATGCTTCATAACATTACAATGCATTTCGTGTTTCGGTTATAGATTTCATAACACTGCTACTCTGGCAAGTAATTTTAAAACTTGTCATCCTGCATTACAAACTCAGGAATACAAACATCAAAGTTTTCCCACTAACGGAAAGAATACTAGAATTCCTCGTTTTTTATGCACGACCGCCTTTACAGCGAGCGTTAAAGTTGCTCTAACTATTAACTTTTGTTTACGTGATGGAGGCGTTCTTTTTGAAGGGGGGAACAAATTTTGTTGGCCCGCGATAAATCTGAAGAGTTCGTATTTTTACGCTCGACCGTGTTGAAATGCATTTCATCGTGTCCACTATCTCTCGTTTATTTGCACCGCTCGCTTTAAGGTACAGATTAATAATCTTTTAAGGTTCAGATTTACTTGATGGTAGCGCCTAGTGCAGGCCAGACCATGATTCGTCAGATATTTTACCGCCATACAGAAATATTTAGTATTTCTGTGTTCCGGCTTGAAGGAGGAGTGAGCCAGTGAAACTAAAGGCACAAGGAACATAAGATCTTAGCTCTCTAGGTTGGTGGAAAAATCTTCTCATAAACTTATAAACAGCATAACAAAATACAAGATGAATTACAAAATAACCTACAGTTCATTATAAATATTACATAATTAAAAACTAGTTGCTTGTGTTCAAAACCGCAAATTGATTAAGATTTACGTGTGCCTCGCAAATTATATTTTTATAATTGCTACTAATTACCTAAAATAAGCTCTGAGTGTTAGCTACTCTGTGGATCGGATTGTCGAGGACAGGATGGTAACGGGCGGAAGGAAAACAATTTATAATATAGTGCCTTGTTCGTAAATAAAAGCAGCATTTTAGTCATCATAGCCCAGTAAGCACCTTGGGAAATGGCAGTTGAAGTTTTATTTCCTTAGTGTTTATTCTTAAGAGCTTTAGTACTTATTTTATTTATTCGTACTTGCTTTCACTTTTAAAGTCATGTTCAATACTCCTATATAAATAGTTCTTTGCATGTAAACTTAATATTTCATTTATAAATTTAAAGTTATTTGAACACCGTATTGTTCAAGAATAAAATGATAAATATGATTTAGTTTCAACTTGTAGTCTGACTTTTTACGTAAAATAACTTGTAAAGTAATTTATTCCTACTAATTAAAAGTTATTAAACTGAGTTAACAATTGTTTGGCTTCAAAGAGCACGTCTAATTATGGAATTGTTTGGAAGGTGCATGCTATACGAATACAATTCATCAATTGCTTTTTTTTATCGATACTAAAGTTACTAAGTTTTAGTTAAGGGCCCTGGTACCGCATCGCCTTGCTTTGTGATAGCTACGTCACTGAAATAAATATGATATCTCCTATTCCTTGACCGAGCTGGTTCCATAGTTAATGCTATTTTATAATCATTTACTAGTTGCAATCTGTCTTAAGCCATCCGCGGTACTTCATCACGAGCTCTTCAGGCAGCGCTGCAACGACGAGAGCTCTCATAAAAAATAAAATATTTAATATTTACATAAGAAAATATTTCATGACATGCTTTGTTTCAAATCATTTATAAGTAAAAAATAATTGATATTCACAATTCTTAAAATATATACGAATAATTTATGTGAGATTGATGTTCAATTGTTTAATGTACTGTAATGTGATTTCTTTGTACGTTTGTCCTTCAATATAAACATTCTGTGTAGGTAATCTACCCGTACGAAACCGGAACGGATTGCTAGTACAGATATAAATGTATACAATTTTCCGCCAGTGTACGACCTATTTTCAACTATTAAACACTAAAATTTCATGAATGAAACAGTGCTTAAGGCTATTATTCGACGCGGAACTCATTTAATGTTACGTATTATTCATATCTTCAACGCTATATACCTCAAAGGTCGAGTGTATACTAATTGCACCGTTAGATAAATATCAAGGCAGGTAAAATATCAAAGTTTATAATTAGAACGTCCCAGGCATACATTTTAGATCTTTTTAAATAATATGAAATTGGTCTTAAGATGCTTAAAGTCGGAGTACGTCTCAGCTCTGGACTAAGACCGTCTCTCCATTTTTAGGAGAAGGATTGGAGCTGATTCCAACACGTTGATCGAATGTGAGTTGTTTTTTTTTGTTTGGGTCACCTGATGGTAAGTGGTCACTGCCCATAGACAATGGCGCTGTAAGAATGATTAACCATACCTTACATCGCCAATGGGCCACCAACCTTGGGAACTAAGATAATATGTCACTCGCCTTTCAAGTACAACAGTACTGGGTATCTCTGAACACAAAGTCCTATCACCAAGAATCGAGCAAGAAGATTTTCACAACACATGCATGTTGCCGTTCTATGTTTTCCAGCGCCGACCACGAGATGAAATATTTAAGAACATAAAAAAAATCTGGTGCTTGCATAGGTTTGAACCTGCAACAATCGGCTAAAAATCACAAGTTCTGATCGCTTGGCAATGTCTATACTTGTATCATAAATGCGAAAGTAACTCTATCTGTTTGTCTGCTACGCTTTCAACGAACATCTGACGGTCCCTAAAACTTGAGCGGAGCCGAAGGTGATAATTAGTTAAGCATAAAACTCAATTATAAAATTTTCTTTTCTAATATTACACTTACTGTGTACAAACTGTGACTGCAATATGTAGTAACTTTCATTCTTTCAAGTGTTCATATGGTTATAAAGCAATTTACATAGAGTTTAGTCAACTTAGTCGACGTTGTGAACTTTCAAGACGTTAAGACGGGGCGGTACGGGGTGACAATTATCGAATAACTTTAAAACGTTTCTCCCCTTTCAGTGTTGCTAGCTCTTAGAATATGCTCCACATATTTAGGGGATTACGGAAAATGAATCGGTAATCGTTGACCGTCGTTTTAATTTTATCCTATTAATAATTATTAAATATTGGTTTCCAGAAAAACCATCGAATGGAATACACGTTCTAAATTTAAAACCCCATTCATAGTCCCATCGGTAGTCCCAAAACATGTCTGTTCATTTTTTTATTGGCCCCGAATTTTGAACTAAAGACCTCAGGATTTGCAGCCTTAAGATTTTCTTACCTTTGTAATATTAATTATTCGACAAAGATTGACGAATACAATTAAATATAAATATAACTACGTCATCACGGTATTGCAAGGTTTCGAAGGTATTGTTTTTATATTTGAAACGAACGGTAGGTAGACTAACGAGCTACACCTTTTTACACTTCGACGGCCACCGACGACGTGAGGGTCGAAACGCTGATTGAGAAAGAACTGCTGAATAATATTATTTTCTTTTGCAATGTTTCTAGATGTGTTATTATTTTTTGTTATAATCTAAGGCAGTTTAACTACAGACAAAAGGGATATCTGATGAGGAATGCTTATTAATATAATTTGTTACTGTACCAATGACAGCGGTGACCACTTACCATCAGGTAGATCATTTGCAAGTAACCACTACTATATAAAATAAAATAAAAATTACAACAATACACAGCACACTCAAAGCTACTGAGCCTAAAAAGCTGAAATTTGGAACATCAGTTTATTTTATAAATATACTAGCGACCCGACCCGGCTTCCCACGGATGCAATGCTGATACTAAAATATACTACAGAATGTCTTACAACGTTCACAGTTTTTCAGCCATTAGACAAAACAAACCGCTATGTCCATGCGTTTATATTCATTATTAATTCAAATTACACGCTGTAAAGGACCATATTGATCTATATTAATTGGATAGGGATTAATGATGTATTCATTGTAATATCTAGACGTTTCGAAAAAAAGTTAATTGTAATTTCAGTAGTTCGGGATGGCAAAATAAAATTATGTTTTACAATGATGCTCCAATCTCTCTATATGTCTTTACAAACCCCTCACAATCATCCAATTGTTTTCCTTATGACAGCTCAATCATTTATAAAATAAGAAATAGTGTTACATGCCAGTATTAAATGTTATCCCATAAAATAATATTAACTAAAGTTGTACAAATTATTGATCAATTAATTATAATAATAATTGTATATATTTATAATATGTGATATTATTAATGATATAATTAATTATGATATCCTATGACGTAGCACCGTATTGGAGGCTAGGGCTAGTCTCTAACATAATGTTTCTCTAGTATATTGTGCATGAATTATACATAGAAACCTTCTTCTTGAATCAATATATCTATTGAAAACCGCATCTAAAACCGTTGTGTAATTTTAATGATCTAAGCATACACAGGGACAGACAGCGGTGAGCGACTTTGTTTTATACTATGTAATGATGTAATAGAAATATTCTAACATAAAATATAATACACTAGCGAGCTACCCGGTTTCGCGCGGGTGTTATTTATGAATAAAGGAAATATTTTATATCATAATATAAATATAATTTATACTCTATACAACACAGGAGTAATGTATGTATCTTTACAATCATGAAGAAATTTTATAATTAGATCATCATTAGTTCTGGAGATTACTTCCTACATACAAACAAACAATTTTTACCTTTTTACAATATTAGTATAGATTAAAAAGTAAAGTTAAGATGTTTTAGTTTCGAATGGTTTTAAATTGTTTTTTCTTTTTGTTTCGTTTACCAGGTTTCCTAACAACATTTTTGTACATACAAATATGACAGTTTTAAAGTTATAAGCTACTAAAACGTAATGTTAAGCTTATTAGCGTAAACATCGCATGCAATAAGGATTTAAATAACAATAACTTACAACAAAAATTCGAGAAATTAACTAACAATAAAAAAATTATACCCAGTTACGTTAAATTGTACTGACTTTTTATGTTTCAATTGAAATATATAATATGCTAGCCGGTCCAAATGTAATTAGAATAGGACCTTTCGGAATGGAACATGTGACGTCAACTGATGCCTCCAAGTACCGTTAGCAACATTATCGATGTTACATATTTTTATTATACTTTGAGACCAATGTGTGTTTAAATACGAGAAGTGCTCGGAAAAAGCGGATAACAGTATTAGTGTACCGTTTGAAAAACAAAGATTCGTGTGCTTTTCAATTTTATTTTAGTATTTATTTAATTTGAAATGAAAATGACGTATTAAATATTAAAACTTATTTATTTATATCCAATTGATTAGACTGGAAACACAACACTGACTTCGAGAGAAATATATTAGGTCTTTATCAGTAACTGAGAGTTTGATTTAAAAAAAAAAATCATTAAAAAGTTTTTAGTTAGGCTATTATAATAGGCCGTATGACTTTACACTACGAGCCTCAGGAACGGGCAGTGACAATACACGTGAACCAATCTGCTAGCTGTACTCGATTTTAGTTAATGACATGCACGTGGTTATAGTTATCGTATATGTATATTTGAATCATGTATAGTATTCATTTAAATTGATGAAACCGCGATGATGTATAATATATTATATATTCATCACGCATTATTTCATAATATAAAATATTTAATTTAAAGATTCTATTTTGCACCCCGCTGCGTTCGTGTTAATAAAGTCTTTCATTAAGCTGCGGGCCTTTACGCTCCGACACGTCTTTATATTAGGTATCAGTTGTAATTTATGAACGATGCCCTGCTTTTATCTTTCGAAGGATGCGTTTATGAACTGGTTTGACTTCTAAGCGATTGTAGCCGAGAAATTTATCAATATCAAATTATAGTATAAAGTTACATATTAAAACTATTTCATTATGTTGTAGTCCAAAATTTATAAATTTTTAAGACATAATTTTATTAAGATTGTTTTTTGTTTTTATGATCTCCTTCTGTATAATAAAAGTCAAATGAAGTTTTAAATTTTTACATGAGACGTAAGAAATTTAGGAACACCGCACGAGAATTAACGTACGCGTCGCCAGAGCTAGAACCTTCCTATGTATTGGAGGTCTATATAGGGAAGCCTATCGTTGGGACGTCACGGTAGCATGTGCAATTGATTCTCTGTCCGTAAAGACGTGAAGTAGATACCGCTGGTTTTTATTAGTAAATAGTTTTAAATTGTTTGTGAGGCCCACATAGTTCCAAATGCGTAAAAGCGTTTTCAGCGAAACAAAAAAACAATAATGGCTCTTATTAAGTCAATTTAATTACTAATTACTTTTACTTAAAGTAACACCCAGTATTGTCCGATGCTATGCAGATATTTCCTCTTAAGGAGAAAGTTTGTAGATTTTCCATGCTCGATGCATGCCACCGTGCCCGATATTGGATACAAATGTGTTTAAATTTCAACCAATACATGCACGATCACGATGTTTTCCTTAACCAATCACGAGATGAGTAAACAAAAATTAATCTCATACAGATCTAGAGGTGCTTGTTCAGATTTCAACCAACAATCTTCGTTTAAATTTCCGGTGTTTTAACCACTGGGTCATCGTACCAGTAATGAATGTCATGAATCCATAAATATATATTCCATTTTAAATTATTTCCACGAGTCGTGTTGTATAATACTTACTATTTGTATTGGAGGAATTTTAAGAAAAAAAATTAAGTAAAAACGAATACTAAAATTAACTTTTGCAAAGTTATTTATTGTACAGTCTTAGACTGCTTTATGGATAAAAATAATATTTTTTTAAGTCTGAGCCTTGTTATTCTTCAAACTAACATCCCAGTTTTCTTGACTTTAATATTCTTGAATAAATCAAACGTTTTGTTGATACAGATCAAGAAAAATAAAGCCTGTATTCTCGTAATACTCTTACGAGACTTACTTTGATCTTGAAATCATATCATTATGATATGCCTACATATATGACTTTATGAATAGTAGTTACATAGAAAATTAATTTTACTTTAAAATGTAAAACTTAATATTTCATCAGAGAACAAAGGAGGTTGTATAACAAGTCAAACCTCAAAAAAAAAAAAAAAAAACTAAAGTATTCCAAGAATATTAATTTTAAGAATTTAAAATAAAACAAGAAACGATAGAAAAGTCTAGTTTAAAATTTTCAGTTTTATCTTCCATAATTACATAATTTGTTGCGCGTCGGAGACTGTTCCATTAGTGACTGTCCTTTTTGATTCTATTAATTTTCCGTTTAATTCGTTCAGTGTAAGCAGCAACTATATTCGAGAGCAGCGGTAATGTTGATGACCTTTCATCATCTTTAACACCGACCTCTGCACATAGTTCCGTCCTTGTCCTCTTAACTGTCGGCATAGCTGCCTCTGAAGTCATCACGGAGGCGGTGTAGAGGTACCCATTCCACTCCAAGTATTCCTTAACAAGCTCATTGACTAACAAAACTTCGTCGGTCGCCTTTGGTGCACCCAAACTTTTGAATCCAGGGTTTAATGACATTTGTCTCTGTTGGAGAATTTCTGTAACTTTTGCTCGCATCTGAAGACATAGAACGTGAACAGTTACGAAACTATTGATCAATAAGGCGTATTACTCGATAACATATCATATAGGTGATACATAATTATGGAGTGAGCATTCATTGATTTATATGTAGAAAAATTATATTACATTACTAATACATATAATTAATATAACATAAAAACTATTAAATTTACATTATTATATATAAAATTATTATTGTGATTAATTGTTTAATAATTTGTATTAGTTTAGTTAATATTATTTTATGTGGCATAATATTTAAGACTGGCTTATAAACTATTATTGTTTTTTTTTTAAAAGATTGATCTGTCACGGAAAATAATCACATTATTGCGAGGAATTGCGATATGTATTTATCACACTTGAATTTATTTTGTTCATCCTGACCTACTGCAATTACACTTGTTAAATGTCGATTCTAAGAGCGTACTTCAAAAAAATATAATTTTAGTTGAATTGGCTCAAATCTATTTGAAACATTCATAATAAACTGTGTTTTATTTAAGAACGGGGCATGTCTAAAAATAAATCGTAGACAAGAGTTTATTTTATAAAACCGAGCAAAATATAACAGAACAATGTTAAATGAAATTTACTTTTACAATAGAAGAAATGTTTCAATTCGAAGGTAGCAAATTTTGATGTTAGCTTAATTGAATTAACGAAGGTGCGCATTGCACTTTTCATCTATTTAAAATGAGATCTAAAAAATTAAGCTTTTCATTCAATTAGGACGTAACATCGAGCAGGAATTTTTAATTTCTTTGCAGGGAATTTTTTACAGTATTCTGACATCAAACAGCGATGTTTAACGAAGAAAAAATTAACTAGTGCCTATATCTTTGTTCTTATTAAATATTTATGGCTGAGGGGTACACGTGACGTCATTATTCGTATTAAATGATCACTAGAAGTAAAACACTCAATTTTATATAATAAACGAAATACGTTACGCTTAAACAAGAATTTGTTTAAAGAAATTCGTACCTCCGCTTGAAATTTATTCAGCTGACCGCTCTTCCTCAAAAGATTTTTTATTGCGTCCAGAAGCTCTTTTTCGGAAATTGTCTGGTTTTCGTTCATTTCGTTTGAAATTTAATTATTTCCAAACGAAGTATTATTTGTGTAACGATGTTAATTTGTTGTTATCTGATATGAAGTACTCTTTTTGTATTTAACGTAAAATAATAACGATAAATAATTTTTCATGTGATTCAATATGACAAGATATCAATCAAATGTCAATGACCCTTTATAACGGTTTTAACGGTTCGTTGTTTTCTTTTATGCTGCCAGGGTTTTTAATAAATATATATTTGCTCCATCGGAAAGAATTTCATTTAATAAAGATATTTATTTGAATGATAAAATAAATTGCATCTTTATTAGTTAAACTTATATTTTTACTTAAATCTATTATTAGAATTTAAATTAAAATATTAAGGCATCGTACTAGGTAGCAGGAATTCACTCTCCGCCAAATACTCTTATATCACTTTCATAGTATATATATAGAAATATATTAAATAAAAAGAAAACATTTTGAGATACTCTTTCCTAAAATTCTCTCTTTCATAAACAATCCCACACTAAATTATAATTTTAGGACAGTAAATGAAAGTTTTGCTCTTCTCTAGAAGGAAGACGATTGATGATCTAATGATAGCTAGAAATGTCTTTGTAATAAATATATTATATACTAAATTCACTTTAATGGCCGCCGAGATGGGCCAGTGGTTAGACCATCTAAATTTTAACCGAAGATTGTGGGTGAATTTGGATGTATTTAATTTCTGATTATAATTCATTTTTTGCTTGGTAGTGAAGAAAAACATAATGATCATGCATTTTGCGGATTAAATTCTACTACATTTCTAACCAACATTCCACCCGCATCATGGTGGAACCAATAAACCTTCTACATAAGTGACATTTGCGTAATGGTATATTTACTGGGTGTTTAGGTGCTGGATTTTAAGTTAAAAGTATTATCAATTAGTCCTACTAAGATCACTAAGAAAACTAAGATCATATACAAGAACGCACTGCAAGTATCCTCACAACTTATGTTTAATATTCAGGTAACCAAATAATAAAAACTGTATTAACACCCAAAAGTAAATTATTACCCGAAAACAAAGCAGAAAACATATTATTATTATTTATAAAAAAAATCTAATAATGCCTAAAACCTCACGAACCTTTAACGGTGCCTTTAATTTTCTACGAAGACTAGAAAAAACTTCATGTATCAAAAACCAATCATCTTTAAGTGATACGTCGAAGCAATCGAAGCTAAACCGAGGGACAATTTTATATGAGAGACACGAAACTATTCGTGTTATCGGTCTATCCGCCTAAATTGCCGTCACAGACGATATTTCAAAATCAAATTACTTCCACCGCGGCACCGGATATGACTAACATTGTGTAGCTACCACGAACACAGAAATTATTCTGTTGAAAATGTATTGGAAGATATTATATATCGTATTTGATTGGAGTACTTTCTGTCCCTTTGTTTTGAATGGAGTGACTCGTGAATCGTAAATTCGCCGAGTGTGCTGTATCTAGTGACTAATTCGTACAAATAATGCGTTAAATTGCAATTATATTTCACGGTGCACAATATTTCGACAGTTTACAATCTGACGAGAGAGATTGTAATCTAACGATGTATGTAATCTTACGGTGACATATATAAAATTAATTGTATTTTATTGCCTAAATTCTCTAATTAAAATATTGAATAAGAGTAACTACTGAGTTTCTTGCCAGTACTTTTTAATATAATCTATTTTTCGAACGAGCGTTTGATTTATATTTCATTCAATACTGTTACATGATTCAAAAGTGATTTTATGTGCATATTTGAATAAAGAATATTATGATATGATTTGAATGGTTTAATTCAAATACCTGTAGACATTACAATTTTTTATATCTGTATGTAATAAATTTAAATACAACGAAACTTGATTAAAATAATTATTAATTTACCGCACGTGATGGTTTCATGTCCCAAAAAATCAAGAATTCTTTGTATTTTTTTTTCAATATAAAAAAAATATATTTAGTTCTTGTTCTGCCTGTGGTCTCCTATAGTTGAAGGAGCACACAACATTTAAGCCCTATATTGTTTAATATTAAAAATATTTAGTGCGTATCTTTTGTTGGAGATTATCAGAAAACTTAAGAGCGTTTATGCCGTATTAGGGTTTTATAAAAGGAAATGTGACCCAAATATTTGTCAAAGACTTAAAAAAATACTATAATTAATCACAGCTAACACAGGAACGTCACCTGTCAGGTAAGCTAGTTATTAAATAGTTATTTGTTTTAAAATTTCACCTTGAAGTTCTGTATATTGTTATTATATAATTCAATGAATGGTTATCGATTCGGTTGTATTTTTTTATTTTATTTTTGTTTACACAGAATTTACGAAGCTATTTGGGAAGTTATTTTCTTGTTTGGGATATTTCTCGTTTGGTTTCATTTTTATTTTAAGGAAAAACATGATGTCGGTTATTTTTTTGTTAAATTTGCTGTCGCTGATAAAGTTGATAGTTAGATTTTGTTTTATGGTATAGATGGACAGGTGAGCAAATGAGTCACCTAACGGTTAGTGGTCACCACCTCCCATTAGCCCTATTAAAGCCCTACCATAAAAAAAAGTGTGTTTTCATTCGACAAAAAAAACTATAAGCTATTAAATCTTGGAGATCAATCCTTAAGGATATTTTAAATAAAGTATACTTTGACATTTAAAATTTTAATCAATAATATTTTTTTAAGCTTACTTACTATAAAATAAATAATTAGTTTTTTACAATACAGAATCAGCGTTTATCATTAGATGTTTTTGAGAACTACAGTTAAAATCATCTCTTATTAAAATGTAAAACTAAATTTCTACAGATACATACATATGTTTGTTAAAAACATGTATACATAATACATGACGAAATAGAAGAATGATAACATAAAAGCAAAAAGGTTGTATACATTGATTTAAATAAAACATTTTTTTGTAACAGTTTAATCCTTTTTGATTACCATATTCGAATTCGGTAAAAAACTAACTAAGAAAAGGTAGTAAACGACAATTACTTGTTACAGAATATTGATATAGATTTGTTTATACGGATGTCAGTTAGAAATCAGACAGAAGCCCTTCACCGGGCTTGTATCTGAACAAAATAAAAGAGAGTAGATTGAAATGTTCCAACCAGCAGTTCGTAGTGACGATAAGAGTTCATCAAATGTCACAGCGCGTGTATCGTTCGAGCACCACTATGGAATAGTTTTAAAATGACCGCAATCTAAAATAATATATTTGTAACGTATTTTTTTCTGTAAAATATTGCGTTAATTGACGATATTAACAAAATGTAAAAAAAAAAAAAGTATTTTTTATATTCTATTTGAACCTAGATCACCTACTAGTTGGAACAAGAAAAACAAGGAAATCGAGTTTTAATCCATCTACCCATGCCATGCTTCAAATTCTTGATATAAAATATTTTTATAATAATCTCCTAGGAAATAAAATGAAACAATGAAGTTTTACTCAAAAGCCTATTATTGGTAATGCGGTACGGTAACATCGGCTAATTTTTCCGGCTAACGTGATGTTCCTTTAAATTGATTTATAAACATTTATCAATTACGATTTGCGACACGTTATTTTACCCCCATTGCCCTACCGCCAAGTAAAAGATTTCATTCATTCAACATTATATTAATCGCTGCTAGATGGATACGATAATCTTAGCACCCAGTGAATGAGATGATCGCGTCCAGGCTGTTGCAAATAACGATGTTATTTTATGAAAACAATGATTGTAAAAAATGACATTTAAAATAAATCCCACTGAGTTTCTTTCGCCAGTTCTTTTCAGGTCCGACGTGTTAATTCCGAACCGGTGTTGGTTTTTTGACCATCGATAAGCAAGTATACAAACAAGTAACACTTCTATAATGAATAAAGATTTTTGAGTTTTGAATGTGAATCACTTCTAAAACAAGTTTATCCTAATTTGCGAGACATTGGGAGGCAGTAATTCCTTGAAAACCTTTTAATAATTTAAATAAAAAAAAATGTGTTTCTGTCAATATTTAAGAATGGCAATCACGGACACTTATTTACTATGTTTTTGTTATATACAAAAAAATATTAGGAATTTCCTCAAGAACACAACCGACAGTTCAATTTTTACCAGCGTGATAACCAAAGATGGATGCCCCTTTCTTTTACTTCATGAGACCGGTGACGTCACTTTACTCAGTTGAACAGTCAGTCATTGACCACGTTACTCAGTTTTCATGCAAATATATAACATGTTTGCATAATAAACGTATATTATGAATTATATATGAATAAATGAACGATCATAAGTAAAGTCGAACATTTGTTTTGTATTAATAAGTAAATAAGGTTCAAATTCTCCTTCGCAGGACATTAGTGCAGCAGTTTGTAACTAATGTAACGGGTGTTATCGTGCAAGCTACAACTGTCCCAGACTTTAGTCTTTATAGCTTTCGACTTGGGAGTAAATAACACATTAATATAAATCTTTAAAACAATAAAATTTATTAAAGCTGATTAAATCCTCATTAAAATGTTATTAGTACTACTATTCGTTTAGATAATGCCAACAGTTCTACGCTTTTAATTTTTTTAGTATTGCTATAATAAACGAACTTATTATATAGTTTTTCCAAAATAAATAACCTTGAACATTGTTCATTTTAATAGTTGTATAGTGCTCCACTGACAAAGTTGGCGTTCTGTGGTATTTCGTCCAGCGATGGACGGCAAAAGGCTGAAAAAAAATGCTCCACTCCATCGTAGCGTAAAGTTAAATCAAATCAAATCAAAATACTCTTTATTGTTCACCAGTAAACATAAAGTTGAATCACATTTAAGAAAGATGCACAAGAGGCGGCCTTATCGCTAAACAGCGATCTCTTCCAGGCAACCTTTGGGTAGAGGAAAGAAACAGATGTAGAAAGAGGTAGAGGTGTACAAGGCAGATATAACATAATATACGAATACATTACAGTGAAATAATAATATATTTAAAATAAAATAATGTACAGCACCCGGTAGCTAACAGGCATACATATATGTATGTATCTCATTAGATATAAATTATATATAAAATTAAACTAAAATTCTCTCGAATTAAATACAACATTAAAGTGCAAGATAGTATTGTTTCAACATAGTTTTAAATGAAGCAGGTGATTGTGCACGTCTTACTTCAACAGGAAGAGAGTTCCACAGACGAATAGCCTGAACAGTAAAGGAATTTGTATAGATGAAGTCGAATGAGGAGGAATTTTTAAAAGTAAATTATCTTCAGAACGAAGCGTTCGTAGATCATGAGTAGTACATAAAAATTTAAAATTCTCCTTTAAATAGAGCGGAGTTGAAGGATGAAAAAGAATTGAGTAAAGAAGATGGAGAATATGAGTATTCCTGCGATAGCGAATTGGGAGCCACTTGAGCTTTTTGCGAAAGTCGGAGATGTGATCATATTTACGAAAACCAAATATGAAACGAATGCAAAGATTTTGAAGACGCTCAAGCTTGTTTAATTGCTCCTCTTTTAAGTCAACATAGCAAGTGTCAGCATAATCGAGAATTGTTAATATGAGGCTCTGTGCAAGCGAAATTTTAGTGGGAATTGGTAGAAAGTTTCGCAACCTTCGGAGCGACCCTACAGCAAAAACACATTTTTTTACTTAAGTTACTTATATGTGGTTCCCACGATAAATGTTGATAAAAAATAACCCCTAAATTTTTACAATTTGTGCTAAACGGTATGTCAACATTATCCAAGCGAACAGTGTCTAAGTTAGAAAAAGAAATGCGTGATATTAATTTAGAACTCCCGATGATTAAAACTTGGGTTTTTGTAGGGTTTACCTTTAATCCCAAAGATTTTGATCATTTAGCAATTTTATCTAAATTGTCATTCACTAAATAAATAGTTTTAGCTAAATCCGAAACTTTACTTAGTGAGTAGATTTGAAGATCGTCCGCATACAAGTGGTAGAGAGATGTAATATGAGAGGAGATAGAATTTATAAATATTGAAAACAAGAGAGGGGATAACACGCCACCCTGCGGCAGGTTAGCAGTTGTAGGAGACCACTTAGAGAAAAAACCGTTAACTTCAACACGCTGCCGACGCCCACGCAGGTAAGAATGAAACCAATCAATTACTGGTGGAGATATGTTAAGAGAACCGAGGACAGCAAGAAGGATATCAAAGTCCACGGTGTTGAAGGCATTACTAAAAACTAATATGTAAAATTGTCCATTCCTAGCCTAATATCATCAGAAACCTTGATCAAAGCAGTAGTCGTACTGTGACCAGGTCGGAAGCTAGATTGTAAAGGATTCAGAAGGATATTTCTGGAAAGGAAATAATTGTATATGGATGAGACGTTCAAGTACTTTCGAAAGAAAGGGAAGGATAGAAATGGGACGATAATCAGAAAAAGAAGATGGATTTGCTTTTTTTTGGAGGGGGAATAATTTGAGCGTCCTTCCAGGAATCAGGATATTCACCAGTATTCATGGAAAGGTTAAAAATGGAAGTGATAATAGGAGAAATAATGTCTAGGATAGGAACGATCATTTTACGACTAATGCAATCCGATCCAATAGCGTTAGAATCAATTGCGAGGATATTCTTCTTAACATCACACTCAGTAAATTGATTAAAGACAAAAGCAGGAAAGTCAGGAGTGGATTTAGCTGAAAGTTCATTTAAAGTGTTACACTTAATAGTGGTATCGAAAGTTTCAGAACAAGAGAAATGCTCATTGAGCTTATTTAAATTAAAATTGGTATAATTTACACTTTGAGTAGCTTTTCCAACTCCTAAAGAATTGAGAAATTTCCAGACTTTAGCTGGTTCTTCCTCTTTAGAAACAGATTTATGAATGTGGCGTCGTTGACTGTCTCTACACGTCATGTTGCAACGATTTCTCACCTTTATATATTACGGTTGTTGTCAGTTGGATTAGTTTTATATTTTAATTTGGCCCCATTTTTCTTTTCTTGTATTAGATTAATTTCTTGAGTAAAGCAAGGCGCTAGAAGGTGTTTTATTCGGACCGGTCGAATTCGTGCGTGGACATCATATAAGTTAGTTAAGTAGGAATTAAAAAAAAATTATGATAATACAAAATATCTTAATTGTAACTTAGCTACTGAACTGTTTATGTATCTAAATTTTATTTTAAATTTGTATTAAGTAAGTTAAGTAAATATGTAAGTTTTTTTACATTGGTTATTATTTTAAATCAATTTTGTGGGAATCGGTCATGTTCGAATACGAATTTCCACCAGCGTCCTTTCTGATCATTTTATTTCGGTTGCTTTGAAATAAGTTCCTAGTTTTTATACATTTTCGGAAAGCTAAGTAAAGGATTATGTTTTTAAAATAATCTGCAGAACAAGTTTCATAATGTTTTTTTTTTGTTTTTCAGGCATATTTGAGGTAAAAAAAATATATATATATATTGAAATAATATCGTTTTCCGTCTCGCATTTTTAAATTTGGACCGATAATTATTGTTTAAATATTGAAAAATATCCAGTGTTTAATCGTTTTTATAAATCAGAAGAAAAAAATAGATTTTAATTCATACTTTTTTTTTAATAAATTTTTGAAGATGCATTTTTCACTTATTTTGAAAAAATCTAAAAAACGAGATAACTCAAAAATGGTTCACTTTTGCATAATGCATATGGGGGTTACAATTATTGAAAATGGTCACCCCTATTA
Source organism: Vanessa tameamea (assembly GCF_037043105.1). NCBI lineage: Eukaryota > Metazoa > Arthropoda > Insecta > Lepidoptera > Nymphalidae > Vanessa > Vanessa tameamea. Next base: position 1,424,397 of record NC_087315.1, on the reverse strand, counting down.
CCTCCTAACGGGAATACGTCGAATTACCAATAACCCTGTATATCTATAAACGGTCTGTCTAACACGAAAATATTTTTAAAAAACGACCGGTTCTTTTGCTAAGTACGTTCAGACACATAACCTCTCTTGTTTTATAATATCATAGATCAAGACTCTGACTAAGATAAAGCTATGAATTTAGATTGTTCATTTCGTCAGAACTTCAGCGAGGTCAGAAAATTAAGACGTCTGACTACAAAGCTAACATCGTTGTAGTCACGAGTTGTGTTTACTTATAATTAAAGAAATACATAGTAGAATAGTTTAAGTAAAGATTTATTTAATTTTATTTCGTATTTTTCTTGTAATGTATTACTACTTTATACCGTAAGAGTTTAGGTGTCCTACTGCTTGTCTAAAACTCCTCTGGGCATGTTTTTTTTTTTTAATGAAAATCAAAGTCGAATAGTGTCTTATTGTTTGTGATCAAATCCCTCGCGATACAATCTGAATTTATTAAATTAATTCACTAAACTTTTAACGAAGATATTTTAAGAAAAAAATACAAAGGAGCATGGAGTCTCCCTTTAATGTATTCAGGGTCATATTGTGAGAAGTATTATAACAAAATTGGCCAAAAAATTCAACAATTTTCATACAAATACTAGCCTTTGTATTAGATGAGAGGTAATCAATTGATCTGAAACGATGCAGAATGACTTCTAAACAAAAACATCAAACGATGTAGATAGTAAAATCTAATTATAATAAGTATTTCACTGAACCCTTAAAATAAACGTAATTTATTTTATTATTAAAATTTTAAGAAAATGCCAAATCGTAATATTGTATTAGCAACACCAATATATGGGAAGTAGGAAATGGGTAAACGGCACGGATTCAAGCGAATTGACACTTTTGTGACATTTTATATAATTAAAAAAAAAAAAATTATAAATATAATTTTTAATGTAACAAGGTAATAAAACCTCCCTGATTTGTTTACTCAATTATAAATAACGATAGGATATAAATTGCTACAAAGTCCCTCGTCCCTGAAAAAAAGCCGGCATGTGAAACATCACAGTAAATGGTTATTAAAATAAATAAATGAAAATAAATAAAAACATAAATTTCTTATTATAAATATATATGTATAATAACGGAGTCATATAGACATTTTTTTTTACATCTAACGATTTGTCGTATCTGACACTGAGAAGGATATTCCTTGCATTGGACAAATCACGTTCTTCGAGTGTGACCGATCTCAAGGATCGCGAGAGGTTTCCCGCAGACGTTCCATCGATCCGGACTTTATCAAATACCAGTGCTTTATCATGAGATAAATTGTAATTGGTTTTGTGAGATTAAATTAATAGATAAATTATCCTACTGTCTCAATGGAAACACAATTTGAATTAAACAAGATTGTATTAAATAATTCTTTAAGCCTACAGTAGGAGTTTCTTGCTGTAACTATTTAAAAAAATTAGTAGCTTAGCTGTGAAGAAAGACCTCCTTAAGAAACATGAACGCTTCAGATAATATATAGCTACATGTATATATATCTACTGTACACCAATTCGCCTCCACTTGGAACTTATTTCATCACGTCTTAGCAAGAGGAGAGCAGGCTTTTGCCCAGCGATGGGATATTTACTTTTCACGTTAAACATCACTGCTCCACTCCCTTGGGACATACCGTGTTATATTACATGGAATAAACCATTCCCAATAAATATGCTATAGTCAAAGAATGTTTCATATCAGTCTGGTCTGTCCGAAGGTTAATGCGCTCAAACTAACGAACAAGTTCTTCACCTTTGAAGTATTAGTATTTTTATATACGATATTGGATTTTCGCCTGGAGCTTGAATGACTAAGATGTTCAAAGAATTCAATCTAGACGAACGAAATGTGAAATATACGGGAGCAACAATTCTGTCATCTCCGATATTTTTATAAAATTTTATTTAACTTCATTCAAGTACGATTTTTTTTTAAATTAATAGGCAGACGAGCGAATTAACCGCCTGTTGGCAACTAGTCAGCACGGCCTACAATAATGCTGGCGTTGGCGTGTTGGCGCTGTAAGGAATATTAAGCATTCCTTACATCGCCACCAACATTGAAAATTAATATCTTATGTTCCTTGTGTCTGTTGTTACACTGGCTCAGTTAACAGAACACAACAATACGAAGTACTGCTGTTGGGCGGACCATAAGTTACCATCAATAAAGCTGACACTCACAAGATTACTTACGTTTTTTTTATTATAGTTTTTTGTTTTATTCACGGAAATATGAAAATGTTGGTATAAAAAAATTGAGAAAGGTTATTTTATAAAAATTTTTCGATATTTATAGTAAGCAATAGAATGATTCTGAATGATGATTTGGAAGTAAAATTGCTTGGTAGTAGGGCTTTGTGCAAGCTCGTTTGGGTAGGTATCACCACTCATCAGATATTCTATCGTCAAACAGCAGTACTCTGAATTGTTGTGTTCCGGTTCGAAGGGTGAGTGAGGTCAGTGTAACCACAGGCACAAGTGACATAACATCTTACTTCTCAAGGTTTGTGGCGCATTGGCGATGTAAGGAATGGTTAAATTTCTTAAAATTAATTAAATTTAATATTTCTTATAGATTTTTCTTTCTTTTTTTAATTAGCTCGTCCACCTACCATCATAATTTTTTTTAAGTATTTTAGTAGAACGCATGGCAGAACCACCAGCTGTCTCTTGTTATACCTCATCTTTATTAGATAATAGAAGTTTTAAGATTTATTTAGTAAATAAATGTTATTGGTTTACAAAGTCTCTTTTTGGTAACTGGATTATTGGTTTACTTTTAAGGTTAAAGGTTGAGCAATCGTGTGGAAATTCAGAGAAATGATAGTGATTTTTCCGCCAGAAAACATCTCACTAGTAGGCCGGAGTCACGAAGTTAGCGGCATTACATTCTCCAAAATTCAGATAATTTGACAAAACTCCTTTAATTTTGGTAATTATTTTACTGTTACATATGACATGAACCAGCGATGTTCTGTTTAATTTTCCTCTCTTTTGTGTCATTCAGACAACGGCGTGATAAATAATGAAATAAGTACTATTATACGTGTAGAAGGTCTGCTACTGGAGGAGAGTACAACTTTTAGGAAATAAAATTAAAGAAAATTTTTCAATTATTTTTTTCACGTTGATACTGAAAGCAATGTATATTACATATTTACCCTCTATATACATATACAGCTAGAGACAATTATTTGTATATTATTTTTATTATTAATATTTATACGTGTTTTGGAGATACATACATTTATTTTCAAAGGTATTCTATTAGGCAGTTAAAGTATTCGATGAAAGCAAAACAGAAAGAAGAAAATATTTTTTTACAAAAATTAAATATGTTTTTTTTTTGTAGCTTAAAATTTTATCGCGACTTGATATTCTGTCACATAATTATTAAGCAAAGGCACAAAGATAAATAGACACAATCTGTTAAACTCTCTTTAAAAAAAAAAAGGTACAGCGGTAATTCTGCTACGATGTTTTAATGTAGATTGGTATAGTTGATGTGATACGTATGTGGCTGAATTTAATTTATATATGCAGGCGTCCTCACAGTATTTTCCTTCACAACTGAGCACGAAACCCAAGACATTTGTCTGGACCTCATTCCTCGATATTAAATAAATAAATATTGGACAACATCACATACATTACTCTGATCTCAATGTAAGTAGCTAAAGCACTTGTGTTATGGAAAATCAGCAGTAACGACGGTACCACAAACACACAGACCCAAGACAACATAGAAAACTAATGAACTTTTTCTACATCGACTCGGCCGGGAATCGAACCCGGGACCTCGGAGTGGCGTACCTATGAAAACCGGTGTACACACTCGACCACGGAGGTCGATTTCGGTCGGATATTTCTATTGGGATGAACATTTTTTAACTACTGGACCTCTCAGCTCATAACTGATATTATGTTATAATTATATGATCGTAAAATAAATTATAGTTACGTAGTTGTCATTCAGAAGAGGTATTCTTGTAACAACTAATCGTATTGTTCAAACTTGGCACGGTAACTGCGAGCTACTTAGACACGCTGTATCACTTTGAATGAAGAAATATCAAAGATAATCTTCTTGGCAAGATATAACGCCAAATAATCCTGGATTTCAAATTTCGAATAGAGTCCCGTGCTAAAGGAACGTTCTTTAATCGAGTTTCAATATAATATTTTTTAATTTGAGCAGTAATAACTAATTCTTAAAAGAGTTTTATTTATTTTTTTATTAGGTTGTTGTTTATAGATAACAATATAAATTAATGTATTAATATATTTGTATTAAACATTACATTACATTACATTAACAGCCTGTAAAATTCCCACTGCTGGGCTAAGGCCTCCTTTCCCTTTGAGGAGAAGGTTTGGAGCATATTCCACCACGTTGCTCCAATGCGGGTTGATGGAATACACACGTGGCAGAATTTCGTTGAAATTAGACACATGCAGGTTTCCTCACGATGTTTTCCTTCAACGCCGAGCACGAGATGAATTATAAACACAAATTAAGCACATGAAAATTCGGTGTTGCTTACCTGGTTTTGAACCCGAAATCATCGATTAAGATGCACGCGTTCTAACAACTGGGTCATCTCGTATTAAACATATAAATATAATATAATTGTATTAAATAAGTATGTATTGATAATAAAGATTATTGTTTGTAATATTATATATATTATGTACCCATAGAATTCGTCAAAATTCGTTAAGGCAAACTCAAATAGATTGAAAATTAAATTTAGGAAGTTTCAAAACATAAGATCGCGCCATGAACTTCTTAAGTTATTCTTAATCGTTATTTATATCCTGAAATGCTTTTAAGAGATTAAAATGAAACTCAATTCGCGTAAATATCTTAGGAATAGGTCTTCGCTCTCGCTATATTGTTCGAGTGTATTCGATTTTCAAATTTGAATTGTTGGCGTCTGGCTCGCCCATAGTGTCGCCGTGTCGCTCAGTTTGCCAGTCTTACTCCGACCGTCAAGTTAGACGTTTGTTCCGACTCCATATACTTGACGCGTGTCCTGTGACAGTGAAATGCGCGTGTGCCATAATTTCGTGATCACATTCCTCGTGAGGACATAATATGAGTGACTGATTGTATATTGTGTTATTTCGGATTTTTTCAGGTACGTAACGAGTATTTATAAAGTTTGACGATAAAAAGATTATTTGAGTTTTAACTTTATTTTGTTTTGATACGTTCTCTTAATGTGTTGCCAAGCTTAAACTTCTGTTGGAATAAGTTTAAGTTGAATAGTTTTGGGTAGAAACATTTGAAGTTTAGTTGAAATGTGTTGCATAAACGGTTTGGAACTTCGTCTTTGCTTTTAAAATATTAAGTGGTTTGACAGACTGTTGACGAAAGTTGAAGTTTAAAGGCAAGGGACACATAAAAAAAAATAGACTTATTATTTTGTCTTGTATAAAAATTATATTCCATTTTCAAAAATCCTGTGCCAATCCTAGCTTACTATTAATTATTGAATCTTTGAAGACATATAATATTTAGCCATACATAGACAATGTTATCAAACATAATTATTATTTCATTTATAGACATGTTCAATCGAATCAATAAAAATAAGTTCATGATTAACTTTTAAATAATTCTTTTACCATGAATGTTCCACCCGAGACGAACGGATAAGTAAGTCATATGGATTGTAATAGATACATTTAAATATATGTATATATTAAACATTTTTATATCCTAAGTAATATTATACTTAAATGCGAAAGGGAGTTTGATACGCGTTCGTCCTAGTTACTCTGATCAGCATGAAATTTTATCATATCTTTATTTAGTATTCACCCACATTGAGAAACAACTACATAACATTTTTATTGCAAATTAATTACATACTAAGTTAGCCTATAATTAGCATATACTTTGTAAGATTATTTTTATGTATTGCACAATTAATGCATTCAAAAATCAAAATATACTTTTTTCGAGTAGGCTTTTACAAGCACTTTTGAATAGTCATTTTACAAAACTATAATAAAAGTAAAGTTACCACTGGTTCGGAATGTAGATTATACCGGGAAGAACAGGCAAGAAATTTGGTAGTTACTCTTTTCTAACATACAAATATATTAAAGTGAAAAATAAATAAAATATATATATGTTTAAGGGTGATATTAGTTGACATAGAGAATCTGCAACACAATGGCACTATATTAGGTTTAATAAATACTTTTGTTTTGTTTGTTTTTTTATATAAAAGTTATTTATCATCGTTCCTGTTTGATGTATATGTACTTTTAGTTGAATCAATGTACAGTTTTTTTTATTATAGTTAAAACTCTAAACGTAACGGTGCACAACTCGAATAACAGAGATTAATGTTTGTTGAACTGAAACAAAAGGTTGACTAAAAAAATCACAATATATTTCTGTGATAAATAAAATCGTGTACGGTCAGCAAAAAAATTCGAAATTCGAGTGTATGATCTTGATTTTTATACATTGCTTTGGAAAACAGGGGATGTAAATAGACATTCTCGCCGTTAAAACGTGAACGTATGAAGTTTATTCCACGTCGCTACTCTACACTATATTTACCATCACTGGCGTGAATAATAATGAAAATTAATTAAATAGATAAAAACTAAGATAAATTTTAATTGAAAAATTTTAATAATATTTTTTGTAAACAGTACATTTCAACCGTGAAATAAAAATTTGATACTACATAGACACATTTAAATAAGTAATATTTAATTCTCTAAAATAACAGATGTCAAACTTGGTATATAAGCATCGCGGGTTCCGTATAATTTTTGAAAAAAAAAATACGGTGACACCGAAAAAAAGATGAATATTTACTTATAAAAATATAAAAGAGACATTGATGGGATGTCGTCCTAACCGATTGCGGCTACTCTCTAGAGAGACTAGCTCACTCGCGACTTAATATATTACCTATAGTACACAAGTTTGTGCGCAAATAAATGTGTCCTCTCTGATCCCTCACTCTAATAATTCGATGGGACGGCAAATCCGACACGGCCGGATACATCTCTCTGTTTGTTCTGTATACGTTCGTATTAGTCATCATTCAGTTAAATATAAACAATGTATGGTTGATGTTGACACTCGTGCAAAGATTTATCTCTTGTCTTAGTACTAATGTACAATAGCTGGCATTCATTTTATATTGAAGCTAAAAGAAGTGGTGCAACTCATCCCTGGAATTCATAAAAACACATGGAATATTGAAATAAGTAAATTATAACCGCTGAGTAATTGTATGCCTCGTTGGTCTAGTGTTCTGATTTATTTCTAGTGTTGTGTCTAGTGTTCAAGCTCCGAGTTGGACTGAAAAAAAATAATTAGGTTATTCTTTCGAACCTCACTAACCATTTAGATGTTGACAGTGACACTTCTCTGCTTTGAAAAGTAAGCCGTTTGTTTTGCGCTCGAATTCTATTGGGATTTGCTGGATTATGACGTTGCGCACTACAATTTATCCTTCGTGGTTGACTAGCTAAGATTTGTCAAGATGACATGTAATTTATCAGAATAATTTTATCAACATCACCCCCAAATATGTTTTTGCCAACAAAAAAACATAATTGTCTTCGCTTTCAATGTAATCGTTCCTATAAGGAACCCTACTCACGAAAATTGCAAAACCCGCTTCGTTTCCTTATACGTAATTTCTAATGAGTTTCCTTAAATCCGAACAATTCACAGCGCTAAGCAATTACGTCAGCGAAGCCATTACAAGAAAAAAAAAATCTTAGAAAAATATTGTCTTAAAGTTAATTTCACCGTTCAGATTCAATTATTCCTTTTTGTTTATATCATTGAATATATAAATTGACCTAGTAACGGGTCGTTCGATATAATCGTTCAACTTTAATTTATTATATAGTAATACTTGAAAACTTAATCGACTGTATTGTAGCCGATTTAGGTAGGTTTACTGATCTCATAGCGGTACACTTCGTAGTTACTACTGTGTTATTATGTTCATAATAAATTGAATTTGAAGGTAAAGTCATCTGATATTAAATGTAACATATAGATATCGTCATTGTTAAAAATATCGACCATTCCTTAAATCATTGTTTACAAGCTTTGTAACCTTGAGAACTGAGCAATTATATCTTACAGCTGCTGTAACTGGCTCACTCACTCTTCAAACCGTAACTAAACAAAATACTGCTGTTTGGTCTTAGAATTTGGGATGGGTTTGGTACCAACCCAGACGTTCTCAAAGCCCATTAGCTATGCACGTTTATGATATTCCTTTTATTTTCAAAGTATAATAGATGAATATGATAGGTTTCAATTGCTCGTTAAAATAGTCTTTGAATTACATGAATAAGTTTTAGACAATACAGAGATTTGATATTGATTTTGAATGTCACGCTTCCATAATGATTATATTGAATGAATGTTTGACTTACGGCAGTGAACATACTGTTTAACTTATTTTTTATTTAAAATTATTATTACTTTTTTTTTTAATTTTATAGTATTTCTGTATTTTTTTTTAAAGTTATTTTTGCGAATGTGAAATACTTTTCATACAAATAATTCACGTAAATCTATTTACATTTAATGTTTTTTTTTATTAAGACTTACTATGAACATTATTTTACTTTATTGGATATAGTTGCTTAGACTGTCGAATGGGTCACATAATGGTATGTGGTCGCCACGGATATTTACTCTGTATGAAATATTAACCATCTCTGACATGGACTATGCACCACCAGCCTTGAGGCCGGCCAGATGTTCTTAGTGTCTGTACCATTCAAATCAGAACACGATAATACTAAGTATTTCTGCTTGTTAGAGGAATATATGATTCAAGTATACCTAAGGAAACGTTATACAAGTTATATAGTTTTTTGTTTTCTCAAATGTACAATCAATGCTTAATGTCTTTTGTGTATTTTTTTTAATGTTCGAATCAATGATTATTTGTATATGCCTGTATTTTTGTTTTCCACACAAGATCGCAACCTGAATTTTAACATTATTACTGACTACACAAATGTTAATTGGACTTTACGACGACGATTTATTCATTGATTTAAAATGTTATGTGCATATACCGATCGTATGTTTACACAATGCTCTTTCCTTTTCTATCAAATGTCAAATTATTGATGTCAGAAAGAGAAACACCGATGTGTCACTGCAATGTGATATGTCTACGTTTATCTTACTTATAATATCTTACTTTTTTATTACTATTATAAATGCGAAAGTTTGGATGGATGGATATTTCTTACTCAATCACGCAAGAACTACTACTTTTAATCCCGAAAAATATATGACACCTGTACGAGTGTCCACACAACAGAGAATATACATACTTAATGATAATATAATTTATTGTTAAGATTATCTATCTCTATGGAAAGCGACTAATAAATCATCAGAAGTCATTTTTCGTTTCTAAGAAAGAAGATTCTTTCCAACGGATAGTCCAAAATTGTATTTCCAAGTCTGAAGTCCACACAAACGAAGTTGCCGGCACGTATTGTATTTGAAAAAGAAATCTAAACTAAGAGAAGCTAGTAAACTGTTTTCTTTGTGATACTCTGTTGCTAACTTTAACTTTACGTAGGAAACTTAACTAAACTTATGTTATTTTATTACATAATGACAAAGAATCAAATTATTACATGTACATTTTTTATGATCGATGAAGTAGAGTAACCACTGAAATTTTGCGTGTCCTCTGGATAGAATACGATACAAAAATTAACGCAGTCAAACGAAAAAGTGCTTCTAAGAGCTTACTTGAATTAAGTACATTTTGATTTTGATATTTTGGTTATGTTTTACTTGGTGGTAGGGCTTTGTGCAAGCCCGTCTGAGTAGGTACCACCCACTCATCAGATATTCTACCGCCAAAGAGCAGTACTCAGTATTGTTGTGTTCCGGTTTGAAGGATGAGTGAGCAGTGTAACTACAGGCACAAGGGACGTAACATCTTAGTTCCCAAGGTTGGTGGCGCATTGGTGATGTAAGGAATGGTTATTATATTTCTTACAACGCCATTGTCTATGGGCGGTAGTGACCACTTACCATTTGCTCGTCCGCCTACCGATATCATAAAAAAAAAAAACAGAAATACTTATAATTATTGAATTAAGAAAGTAGTGTTTTCGTTTTCTTTCAAAATAAACTTATCATTAATTGTATAGACTAAAGATCTAAAGAGACTTCAAAAACAAAGAGGGTAACGATTTAGCCTTATTTTATTTATTTATTTTACCTCAGTTAGAGTGTACATCATCGATAGATTCATTGACTGTGAAACAAATTTTAATATTTCTTCTGTTAACAGCAACAAAATTTAATTTTTCTTATTTTATTCATAGTTTCATGAAAAAGGCTAAGAGTAGAGTGTAGGAGATTGTTGTGCTTAAAATACTCGATTTTTTCGATTAAATCCGAAAACACTGATTTTTTATCATGTTCTCGAATGATACATCTTGAAAAATAAATCGTACTTAAGGTTTATGAGAATGCATAGATATGTCAAAAGAAAATATTCCTTTACATAAATACGTTATAACGATCATTGCAAAGATGTTAAGAAATATTTCCATATCAACGTTATAACTCTGACGTTACTCCGTCGGTCTGTTTAGCTTACATGATTAAAATGGATAACCCATTATAATAATGGTATTAAGATAGATAGAGTCCGGGGGGAAAACATGGCGAATAGCTAGGGCTATTTCAAATCAACCCCAAAGAGGGTAAAATATAAAGTACTAATTTTACTTAAATGAAAACGCTGGCGCTGAATACATACTATAAGTTACGTATGCGGCTATTCACCCTAGCGATTCGATTTAACTCTCCTCGCCCGGTAGAGTTATTCTGTAATAATAAACTCGAAAATTATCTCAGAGTCCAATCTTAAAATGTCATATTGATATTGACTAATAATTATAACAAGCTTAGATTTTATCTAGACAGAGTGTCGCATTACAAAGTAACAAAAACAAACGAGCCAACTTCTTAATCGTGGTGTGCGTGGCAGCTACGCTTGACGCCATACGTCATACTAGAACTCGTTCTCAGCTCTGAACATCTGCTTCAAGGCTGAGTCTAGTACTCGCCCCAACGCCCGGTAACGCTGTAAAGGCCAGCAGGGCCAGCAGCACGACTACAAACCGACACAAAAAAATTGAGCATCAAGACGTGTAAATAATCGCAGATTAAAATAATGTTCACGTCGAAATAGCGTTTCAATACTATACGAATGCGATACGCACTTATCCGACTAACGTATCCTCATGCAGTAGAGTTATTCTGTAATTCTATAAAAACAAATCTGAAACTCACCGATGGACTTCATCGTGAAATGTCAAAAAGTGATATGCGACATTTCCTATAGTCATTCATTCGAGCATCAAAATAACGTATCTCCATACGTAAGTTCTGAGCAGTTCACGAATGAGATACGAAGTTCTTACAGAATAGCGCTGCTGATATCAATAGGCACTTGATTTATACTCGACTGTAAGCGGAGGGACATACGTGCGCATTGTATTGTAATTTGTTATGGTGTATACGAGGATTGATAGCACAAAAGTTGACCCTTTTTTTGTATATACTCATACTTTCGGGTAGCACTGGTTTTTTTCTTTGTATTTTATATTAACTTACTCGTTGATTGTCAAATTAAAAACTACCATATTGGAAATACATGTTATTAAAAAAATAATTAAAGAAAATATACAGATTATTAATATGTACAATATAAACATACTCGAACATGTACATATTTATAACACACACATAGTACAATATCAATTGAATTTTAAATATTCCAATTCTAAAGTTGTGTAAATCATCTTTTCGTGTAATAAATAATTTGAATTCTATAGATTACATTAATTTTAATTCATATTTGTTACATATGATCCAAACAGCTACACTCGGCCGTTTATTTGTGACAAAGTTCTAAATACTACGGTTCCTCATCTCGCTCACTATGCATAAGTTTTTGTTGTTTAGTAACTCAATTAGGAAGGCCTTAGAGCTATATAATACTGTTTGGTGTTGCACCCGAGCTTTACCGATTGCAGCCGAAGTTAAACTTGTGCAGTAACAACAGGAATCGCGCAGTTTACCCTCAACCGTCGTGGCGAGAGGACGTGTTGAATTTTCATAGTTTTCCTCTTACGCGACTGTGATTGTGAAATAAACGAGTGTATTTATTCCGTGAAGGGATATTTGAAAACATAATTTTGAGTGAATGTATGAGTTCAAAAAATAAATTTGTGGTTTTATTCAGGTTAGTAAGTTATGATTATTAATACGGATTTTGTAAATTTTTATTTTATTAAATTGTTCATTTGAATATTTTAAGTATACTAATTATAATTAATAATTATATTTTAATTAACTTAAAATATTTTCTTAGCATTTTTAGATTTCGGGATACCATTAGTAACAATTATAATTTATCGAAAGATTAAAAATAACCTATTTGTTCAAAGCAAGATTTATGTTCATCTGATAATTGTATTGATGAATGAGAGATCATTTTTGATAACGAAAAAAATAGTTTTTGCTATGTAACTTTAATTTCTAAACTTTACTTTTGACTAGATAAGTAATTCATTTCTAAGTGGTTCTTACTTAACACGAATAAGGAAAATATAATTATAAAAAACTTATTATATACTACGTTTATTTTTCGTTTCAATTATGTCTTCAAAATTAATATTGTAAAGCCTTTCTTTAACAAATCATTACCATTTATGGTATTAATTTTTATTTCCTCTATTGTCTGTAGGAATTCAGCGTTGTCTTGTTTATAAAATTCAATCTATTATGTTTTTGTGCCTATTTTTGGGACAATGACTTTTGTGTGAATGAATAAACTGTCATTGCCCTTTTATAAATACCATATAAATATACGACAATTTTAAATGTTCACGTTTAATATATTATATTTAGCTCTGTTATGGAAATTCAAATATTGATATATATATATACGATTGATTGAAATGACTTATTAGTTGTGTATTGAAAGATAAATCAACTCTGTAGCGGTCGCTCACGAGTTTGATTATAATATTGGTCAATTACAAACTTGCAGATTCTGGAATGTACTAATTGTTAGAACTTTCTTTTATGTAATATATGTTTTATTAATTATTATTGTAGACTAAAAAATAATTTATTTTAAAAAGAAAGTGATTGCTCTCGTCAGTCAGTGAGATTTAAATTAGAAGGAAGCATGTATCATAGCAATTTTTTTTAGTTCTTCCTTTGTTACTATGCATTATTTTACATAATAAGATTAATAAATGTTATTTTAAATATAAATTCAATTTTGTTTTGACGCAATGAAACCATTGAGGTCTCTTTGTTTTTTATAAAAAAAAAAATTAGGCAGACGGTCAAATGGACTGATGGTAAGATGTTACTATCAGCCATATATATTGGCACTGTAAGAATAATCGACCATTATTTTTCAATGCACCACCAGCCTTGGATTCTAAAATGTTATCTCCCTTATGCCCGTAGTTACACTGGCTTACTCAATACTGTGTTGCGTTACCCTCGAATAATGCTGTTCTGTTCTGTTGTCATGGGTAAGCAAAAGACGAATAAAATCAATAGCAAGTTGGCTCATCAAAACAATTTGTACTTGTTCAGATTGGAACCTGTTGTCTTCGGTTAAGATCTATGTGTCCTATTCACTTGGCTTTTTATATATTATGTATTGATTGAAATTGACTTTATTGGCATACATGCTATTAGAGGTACAGATAAAGACATAGGGAAGCACTCCTCGTCGCTTTCCGTCAAAGACGGATAAACCAGTGAACAGAAACTAGTTTAAATTTGAAAAAAAATCAAGTAATGAGTTTTAAGTTGTTTAATATACTATTATTTTTAAAGGTATTGAAAATAATTCAATTTCTTTTTGGACTGTATGAATAGTACACAATTTTTCGTAGAGGGTCTACGGCGTAGACGTATTGCTAAATCGAATTTATAAATATTTACACATATAATTAATATGATAAGCATTTAAATGTATGTAAATTAATTTGAATACGTCGATGAATATTAGATTTAAAAATAGTAATTCATCTTTTGTAAGCTAGGAATAAAAAAATATGGATGTTTCATCTAAGTCAAGTAGGGTAATTCTGTAAGATTTTATTTCGTATCTCACTCGTGAAATATTGACAACCGACTTACTGACATGCCAATTTGGTACGTGTATCCCATAAGTTTCACAATTATTTCTGTCAATATCGCATATTATAAATTCTAGTATTTTACGCTCGTGATCTGTGTATTTGTTATTTATGTAATAATATATTAAAATAAGAATGTAGATTCTACCGAGAAGAACCGGCAAGAAAGTCAGTAGTTACTCTTTTTCAAAGTTTAAAAATACAGTCGTGTAAGTTAAATACAATTATATATTTATGTAATATATCCTGCCTGGAAGTCAAAAGTATTAACTCCACGCTTTTTTATCATCTGTATAATTTTGTATTGAATAATATGCCTTCTTTACCAATGTATTGTTTACAAATGATTTGAATTTATGAAACGACAAAGTTAAAAATGTCTGCAGAAAGCACTAATAATACTGTATTTTAAACAGAAAAATTATAGTAAATAAATAATAAAATATCTTAATATCAATATATCTATCGAAATAAATTGATCTCCATTTAATACTTAGGTGTCTTCCCTCCTTAGTGGTAGGGCTATGTGCAAGACCATATGGGTAGGTTACCTCACCCACTCATAATATGTTATTAATATCTTACTTGGCGGTAGAGTTTTGAGCAAAGTTTTCTGGGTAGGTACCACCAACTCATCGGATATTCTACCGCCAAACAGCAGTACTCAGTATTGTTGTGTTCTGATTTGAAGGGTGAGTAGGCCAGTGTAACTATAGGCACGAGAGAAATAACATCTTAGTACCAAGATCGTCGGCGCATTAGTGATGCAAGAATTGGTTAATTTGTTAAATGGCAACTTAGCATTAAGTGAAACATCAGCCAGACCTCCCACCTACGGTATAAAAAAGAAAACTATAAATAGTAACTGATGAATAGAACGATTTGAACAATATAAGGATTTTTTCAAAACGTAAACATATTACTATAAAAAATTTTTTGGTAAGCCAAATAAGTATGATCTAAATATAATAAGTCTTTGGATAGTATATCTCAGAGGTGTGGTATCAAAATAATAAGCTCATTAACAAAGAGGGCAAAGATATCTACTATACGTTATGTTTTTAAGTCTTATTAATTGCGTATAACGTTTGCTGCGTTTAATAATGCTCAGATACTCGCGACAGAACGCCATTACATACCCCGACTGGTACGAGAAGCCATTGAAATTACTAAATATAGTAATTTCAATAGGGAAGATGGGTTTCAACTGTCGAAAGTACGGAATCCAGTGATAAAGTTATGCAAACCCTTGAATAATAATATAAAAAAATTCGCGAATCGATACGTTGAGTTTCGTTTGTAAAACACGGGATCGAGTTTCGAGTGTAAATAAAACAAATAGTAGGGGTGAAAGTGACAGTGGTAGTGGTAACCAGTGATACGCAGCAAACGTACGAGAAAGGAGGTAGTCCGATATGGACACTTCTAATGCCGTCAACATCTACCCGCAAACGTCAGTCTCGTGAACAAGACATTCGTAGATAATGTCGAAATATCGAGCTCCACCAAATAAAAATAAAAAACATGGTAAATATCCCGTTTTAAATACTGTTAGTAAGATATAGGACATTATTTAATTCTTAAATTACCGAAAGTACCTTAAATTCAAAGCTTTTATTACGAACATCCGGTCCAATTAACTTGGATGAAGCCTTTCTGTCCCGCGGGGCTTATTTTCATAAACGGTTGTTTAACTTGCCTTTTTGGGTTACATAAGTGCTCAACTCGATTTAGTTAAATTTAATCGGTATTGGATATTAAATTTTGATTTATGATGTTTTTACTTTGAGCAAATGTTTATTTGGGTATCATTTTTAAAATATCGTATAATTATGTTTATTGATATATGTATATATAGATTTAATTTTATAAGCTAAAGAATAATTAATAATTTAATTTATTCTAAATTATTTTATTTTATGGTTTTAAATTATTTTCTGTTGACTTGCATTGCGAATCATTTTTTAATTAATTTGATCATTCTGAAAAATCTATTCTAAAATACGAGTACATTCAAATACAAAAACTCATTAAATTTACATACCTAAGGGGACACCCGTTGGGCCATAGCCCAGCAAGCCCCTGATCGTCCGATGGGAGGAGGGTCTGGGGTCACCCACGGCAGGCCTGGCGACAGTGGAGGCGGTTCGTCCATACTTGAGTCGCTGGGTCAAGAGAAAGCGTGGCACGCTCACGTTCAGGATGGGGCAGGTACTTACCGGGCACGGATGCTTCGGTAAGTACCTGCACGGGATAGTGCGGAGGGAGGTGTCACCCTCCTGCCATCAGTGTGGTGCGTCAGTGGACATGGCGTACCACACCCTGACTGAGTGTGCTGCGTGGGGGCCCCAGAGGTATTCCTGGTGGCGACTTTGGGCGGAGACCTCTCGCTGCCGAGTGCTGGTCAGAAATGCGCTCTTTCTGCGAAAACGTCATGTCGCAGAAGGAGGCAGCGGAACGGGAGCGGGAAATGGACAAATGAAGTTTGACATGACGTGTCATTGACATGTAAACTATAGATGTCAACTATGTTTGTAACAAACGCATAATAGTGTATGCAATGTTTTTTATACTAAATATATATTAAATGTATTTCTAATGTATGTGATATAAAATATTAACTTTATGCACTTCTCCGTATGAACTTTAATCGTACCAAATTTCATATTCCATGCGTCTGCGTAATTTTCATACAAGCGATGTAAGTTTTAGCTTATCGTATTAATACAGATAGGAAAGGTAGAAGTGCTACCTGATATCTTGAATAAAATGCTACAGGACTATCTTTTGAACGGCGTATTTCTATATATTTTTTTATATTTAAATTGTATCTTATTTAAATCATATATTGTTTTAGAAGTGAATCTAGTCCTTTTTTAAATAGACGATGATGCAACTTGATGGTGAGTTGGTGGTGCATAATGTACAATAAAAAAGTGGAATACAATATTTTTAGATTAATTATTTAAAAAAAAATAAAAGCATAATAAATCAACGAGAAAAAAAAACGAGAAACTATTTCAAACCTTGTTTGGAAATTAAAATGTTGAAATATAAAATTTACGTCTCGTATATTTTTTCCATGTACAAAATAATAATTTACCTCACATCTATATATCAGTCAGGGCGAGAGATTAATGTATATCGAAGTAATACAAAAGTTTCACAAAAAACGACTAAATATTTCGCTATAAATTTTTTATACAGTTGTCAGAAAAGTCTTTCTGAGTTATGAGTACTACTGAAAACGAATCACAATGTTTGTGATATCTCAGTCTCTAAGGCCTAAATATTATCTTGACGAATATTTGCTAATATACTAAATACGAAAGTCTGTATAAAAAATGGTCTAAATAAAAAAAAGGACGTAACAGTCTGTAAATGTCTACTAGGGAAAGGCTTTTTGCATTTAAGGAAAATATTTGGAGTATATTGTACCACGCTATTCGTCTTTGCTCTAGATTTCATTTGATATACGATTTCTCAAAATGTTTACCTGAACTGCCGTGTATAGGATGAATTATAAAGCCCTTAAAACCCCTTGAGCTATTGTTGACTCCACTCTTAATAGAACCTTGACGGATAACTGGAGGGAAAATTGGAATATTATTATTACCATAAAAAGGCGTAGCTTGTTTAAGCGATGCACAATATATCAAATAGACTCTATTATTTTTTTGTTCGGATATCATAGAAAAGTTTCTCTAGATTGATTTAATAGATTAGACCGCTGTTGCTCACTCATTATCCATTGTCATTATAGTCTAATTTTAGTAAGTAAACTAGAGTGGATTAAAATTTAAGTTACTAACTAAATTTAAATAGTAATAGCCGGTGAATTTTCTACTGCTGGGCTAAGGCCTTCTTTACCTTAGAGGAGAAGGATTTAATTATTTATTTATTTATTTATTTATTTATTTAATCGATACACCACAGTATTTGAAATATAGCACTTAAAACAAGAATACAATAAAATGACAAATACAATTTCAAACACTTAATAGGTATATACAGCATTAATAGTTACGTTAGCCTCCAATAACAATTTTTTTAACAATACTCTATTTAATAAATACTACAGACCGCAATATAGACGCTTATTAATTATTTAACATTTAAACAATTAGCAGAAAAATTAAATGAATTAAAAAAAATAAATAAATAACTAACAATAATTACAACAATGACAAATTAAGATTTTTTGAGATAAATCCATAGTTTACAATGTTCTAATATTAAGTAGAATATAACAAACTAAATACAATAGTAAAGATATCAAAACAATAAGGCTCCCAGCGTTAATTTTTTGCAAAAAATTGGTAGTGAGTCGTGAAAAATGTCAATGCCTTCACTGTTGACTTTATTATACAAGTTTATGAGGTGGTTGAGTGGAGAGTATTTACCTATATTTGTTTTGGAAGTTCGAGAGGAGAAAATTTTTTTTAGAGGTTGTCTAGGTGCAGTACGTGGCACTGCTATGTTAATATCTTGTAGTAGATCTGTTGCATCCAAGTGGTTATTCAATAATTTATAGAGAGTAATTAGAGAAGCAATTTCGCGGCGTTTTTCTAGAGTGCACAGTCCAAAATACTTTAAACGTGATTCATAGTCGGCCTTATAAGGACAACTGTTACTTCTACTAGCTAGTAATTTTGTAAATTTGTGTTGTATGCGTTCCAACCTTTCAATGTAAATCTTATAATGCGGATTCCATACTACAACCGCATATTCTAAAGCGCTACGTATAAACGAATTGTACAAAGTTATGATAGTTGCCGGTCTCTTAAAATCATTGCAGTTACGTCTGACAAAACCGAAGTTTTTCCAGGCCTTCGTGGCAATATGATTTATGTGAGTATTAAATTTAAGTTTGGCGTCGATCATAACACCTAAATCACGAACAACCGAAACTTCTCCGAGCGGTTTGCCCTGTAAGCTATACTGATGTCTTATTATGTTTTTGTTACGCGTAAACTTAATAAACTGGCACTTATCGACATTTAGTTCCATTCCATTCAAATCACACCATTTTTGTATAGAGTTTAGATCGTCTTGGAGCAATTTGCAATCATTCATGGATGTTATAGAGCGGTAAATCTTTAAATTAGACACATTTAGGTTACCTCACGATGTTTTCCTTCACCGCCGAGCACGAGATGAATTATAAACACAAATTAAGCACATGAAAATTCAGTGGTGCTTGCCGGCGTTTGAACCTGCAATTATTGGTTAAGATGTACGCGTTCTAACTACTGGGCGATCTCAGCTTCAGGCTATAGTAACATGAAACTATATATAATAGTAACGGATACTCGTATATGACTTACATAATGTCAAACTACTATCGTTTTGTAAAGTAAAATACACTCAAAAGAACACTGGATTTTGCTTTTTTTAATTACTTACTTTTTATTACAGCAAAGTAATAAAAATAAATCCAGGAGGCGACCGTTTCATTACTGAGGTGTACCATCATTGAACTCACCGATTTTAAAACAACCTTTGCACGCAAGCGCTTCTATATATGTATATATTTATTTAATTTAGTATTTTTAACAGTTTTGGGATCCCGTTTTAAAACCATTGCCCCACAAGAGTTACTGACTATGCAGTCGAGCAACAGGAGTAATCACTTTGTGTTTGTTCCTCGTTATTTATGTATCTATACAGACTTAACCAAAGTATGAAGGGCATTTTTATATGGCATGTGTGATATATAGATGATATAGTATTAGTATATACTATTATAAATGCGACAGTAACTTTATCTGTCTGTTGCTCTTTGACGGTCCAACCACTGCACCGAATTTGATGAAATTCAGCATGTAGCAAGCTTGAACTTCAAGGAAGGATGATACTTTTTGATGTCTAACATCCGACGGCCAATCCCTAAAATGCGAGTGAAACCGCGGGCGACAACTAGTTATATACTTACATATATAGATTATGTTACACAGTAAAACTATAGGGAATTCAAAATTATAATAACAATAGCGACTAGGTAAGAGTTAAGTCATGCTTAGAATCGTTAGTCAGCTGAAATTTATTAATACCTTCATTTGTTTCCGAGATATGCAAAACGTAGACGAACATTACGGATATACGTAAGTATAATATAGACGGTTACCAAACGACTCGCTGAAGAGCTCGATTGATGGATGCACTTAACAAAAATTCCCTGAGTCGGCTCTCACGACACTGACGGGTTGAGATGAAGTGGCTCTATTCTAATTCACTGGAACCATACGATGTTCTTAGCATACATATACATTCAACATATAAAGTAACAGCTATTTACTTGGTGGTAGGACTTTGTGCAAGCTCGTCTAGGTAGCTACCACCTACTCATCAGATATTCTACCACCAAACAGCAATAGTATTATTGTACAGGCACAAGAGACAATATCTTAGTTGTAAGGTTGGTGGAGTGGTGACCACTTATCATCAAGTGACAAATTTGCTCATCCCCCTACCTATATTTTAAGAATGGTTATTAATTTTTTCTACTGCTGGGCTAAGCTCTACCTCTTAGGTTTGAAGCTTTAGTCCACCATACTGCTTTAATAAATTAGTGTTTTACTTGTACAATCGGTCGCTGGAGTATTTTCTGTATTTACAGAACTGTATTAAAAGTAAAGCTACCACCTGTTCGGAATGTAGATTATACTGACAAGAACTGGTAAGAAACTCAATAGTTACTCTTTTCCAACATTTGAAACAACAATACGATTATTTTATTCTACATATAGTATAAATGATTATTAATGCATTATTTCCGCTAAGACTCTTTTCAATACTGTTGCTTGTTTTGCAAGTAAAATAAAATTAGATATAGCTTAATTTTCTTAATTTGTGGTCAATTCCTTCAACCTCTCAAACCGAGTTTTTCTGTTGTGTAGCATACCATTAAAATTTCCCAAATATCGTCTTAGCACAATAAGTAAATGTTCTATAAATAACTACATATATATTATAGAAGTATCAAAGTAGATACCAAATACCAAGCGAAGAATAATACAACCCCACGGACAAAATATGTTCTATAAACCATTACGACTTTTTGTTGTTTAAATGCCTTATAGAAGTAACAAACACGATAACTATTAAGGCGCCATTTATTATAGACTTTGTTATATTAAAACGTTCGATAAACGTTTATCGACGGAATAATTCGACAATTATGAAATACATTCAGTCTGTTTAATGTTGGTGTAATATAATTGACTAGACGTTTAAATACACATAAGTGTATACACAACTTTATTATTCAACCATACGAATAATGATCGTTAACCTGATTAAGTCACCAATGGAAAAATCTTAATACGAATCATACATGACTATTGAAATAGTTAGCATAATATCTAGCATTGCCTTTAATAACAATTGTTTACAGATTTCAGTCGTTTTATATAACGTTTTAATAAAAAAAATAACCTAAGTCCTTCTCTAAACTCACTATGGCCATATAAATTTTCATCTGAATCGGTTCAGCGGTTCAAGCGTGGAGAGGTAAGAAAGATATTCATATAATATTGGTATATGACGGTAACATTATGGGTTTAAAGTCACACGAAACTCACGTAATAACTTTAGCTTTAATAATCGTCGTGTAAACAAAGTCCAAGTCAAAAATCTTTATTCAATATTGAATTGCTACACTTGCTTATTGATAATCAAAAATCTACCACCGTTTCGGACATTAATAACTCGGACTTGAGAAGAACTGACGAAAGAAACTTTTTTTTAAATGTCATGTTTTCAACTATTAATTTCATACACTAACAATAAATATATTTTCGTTATTTGAAACAGAGGCCTGAAGCCTAGAGGCCTTCTCATTCCCAAGGTGCAATCAACTAATATTATTTATTAATTAATAAACATTAATCAGATAATAGTGTTGCCATAAACATTATACACGAAGTGGAGCAGCGTGGAATAATTCTACCAGTCTCCTCAGAACTGTTTCTATGTTTGGGTCATGTATCAGTCAGTACGATTATAAAGATTGCATACCCATATAAAATAAGTATTCAACCAAGTATTAAATCACCCGCTGGAAATATCCATTCCGAGAATCTTACAAACATTTAAATGAATTTTGGCGTAATGGTGCAGTAGTCGGATTATCGTGGCCTACTTGTACTTTTCAGTATCAAATGTTTAGAATTCTACTGATACTACAAACGTTGAAATATTTCGTTAAATATTTAATGAAGACGCTGCAACTGCTATGTTAAATAATTAATAATAATTAACATTAAGATTATCGTTTTTTTCTTGTTATATTTTTATTTTGTGTATGTTGTCGATGCCTTTGGTGTATTTAACGTGTATGTGTTATTTCAGTGAATCTGCATGTTTTTTATTACCAACATCATAGTGATGAGCTTAAGAATATTATTTTGATCAAATGAATACCAATCCATGTATAAATATCTGTCAATATAAGCATATGTCTGCATTAGAAGCCGTGGCTTTCGGACGGCATCTTCATCGACTCGGGTATTGTGACAATTGTGACGGCGGTGTATGACTAACCCAAATCAGAGTATCGTGATGGAAAAAGCGATACTCCTTAGAGGTGTACTTCCGTTTAGCCAAAAAAACATCAATATTTTTATTACCTACAACTTTTATTGAGACGTTTTTTCTCTAACGGCAATATTTATCGCAATAAATAAAATATTTCTTCGATTTGACCTTGAAAACAATATTACGACAAGCGTAATCGTCAGACATAACATTGACATATACCAAAATTCAGATCAATCGAAGGTATGGCCTAAGCGAAAGATCCATCATTAGCCTGGATAACTCCTTCTCAGTTATTCTATGAACGCACCTCATTTGAAAGAAAGAGAAAGAAGATATTTAATTCATAGTATAAGGATAATATAAACTTCAATGACATTATGTGTTATGTAAGCGATGGCCGAGATGAAAAATAATTTTTCACTTACCTTTATTTATGAAGACTTGTAAAATCTACGATAAAAATATCTAGCGACTTTCATCTAAACCTAAAAGGGTCGCAGCGCTAAGCACTTTTTCGTCCGTAACCATTAAAGGGGAAATTTTCACACAAAATGTGCCCGTGACGCAACAAAAAGGAATCAGCTGATGAAGGTCGAGTCGGAAATTGAATGAGTGTTATTGTAATGTTATTTTTAAATCTAGCATAACATTTACGACGTAAATTTTTAATACATGACTCGTTGCCCGTCCTGTCTTCTTACTAGTGACATGAGAATTATATATTTTTGTTAAAAAAAAAAAATGGAGCTGATCACAGAACCTACTGGTCCTATTTAAACCATCCAGAAGCCCAAATACATTTTTGAAAAACATCAAAATCAGTCCAGCCGCTTAGGAGGGGTTTATAAATATAAAATCACAAGTGAATTTCCGTAATGGTTCACAGGACAAATGCCTCTTGTTCTATAAAAGAAAAACTGAAATCCATATCAATGACTAGTTGAGCTGTATAATTTCAAACTATATAATAATGAAGGTTTGTTATGAGCATGATGAGAAAATCTTTGTTGTTGAGCGTCAGAGTTATTATACGACTAGTTGTGGCGTGGCTTCGCTCGTGTTTTAGGAATTGTTTATTAGATGTTAGGCATAAAAAGTCCTGTGTCCTCCCTTGAAATTCAAATCTGCTTAGTATCAAATTTCATCAAATTCGTTTCTGGGGTTGGGCGGTGAAAGAGTGACAGACAGAGTAACTTTTGCATTTACAATTTGAGTATAGATTAGTTATCGCTCGTGGCGTCACTGGCGTAAGAGAGGGGGAGAAGGGGAGTGGATCAGGTATTGGATATCCTATGTTCGTATTTATGCTAAATTTGATTAAGATCGATTGAGCAGTTAAGAGATGAATGCGTAACAAACAAATAAATAAGCAAACTTTCTATAATGAAACTAGTACGAAATAAATTAGGTATTGGTTACCCAAACTACCGATAGCACGTACTCTGGGGAAGCTTTATCAATGGTTAAAATAGTGTATACACTCCATCTCGGCGAAGGTAAAACCATCGTTACTTAACCTGAATGTATAGAAAAAATGTGTATTGATGCGAGATTTCTATCGGCGCGCCTTGGGGGTAAGGCCGACGCGTATGTATCGAAACGGTATAACGCTCTCTTATTTGGTTCTGCTTCCTACTCCATTACGTGTAAACATATACTTTATTGCGCGGCCCGTTCTGGAATTTAACCGTTGGAATGATATCCAAAAATAATTTAATCTGTTAGAAATGTAAAATAATCATCAAAATAGTCCAAAAAATTTTCCTGTCAATTCAAGTGTGAAATGTCAAAACATCGTAACTTGCGAAAAAACTTACTTATTGGGTCGATTTTTTTAAATAAACTCTTCTAAATAATTGTAGGGACTGTGAATGGTTCGTGTCGTTTAATTGATAAATAAAAATAATCGTATATCTATATATACATATATATTTTTATACATCCACATATTGGTGTTTTCTTTGAGATTTACCAATAAGTTTAGCAATAATTTTTCGATTCTATGAGTGTTATGAGACGTTTAGATTTTCCAAATATTGGTATTATAATAAGAACATAAATTTAGTTTCCGAACGAATCTCTAAACTTATATTTATTTATAGGTTACCTTAAATAATAAATCCTTTTAATATTAATTTCACTTCGGCTGCTACGATAATATTTTTTTCATACAACTTTACTTATCAGATATTTATAATCTTACTTTTGTTAAAATGTATACAATACAAGTACTGCAAGTAACTGTATTTATCCCAGTGGATCATGCTACGTTTGATAGTTAATAAAACTTACAGACTTGTATAAAATAGGTAGATAAAACCCCGTTTACATCTTCGTCTCATCTTATATAAATGCCCTCATTTCGTATTCATTAGGTACTTTTCATAAATTATTTTATTATTTTAACTCCGGTTTTGTCATTGTAAAAATATAAAAGTTAAGTGTCTCTGTTTATTTTGAGGTTTTATTTTCTTCTATTTTTATTATATAGGTAGGCGGACGAGCAAATAGACCACTTGATGGTAAGTGCCCACTGCCCATAGACAATGGCGCTGTAAGAAATATTACCCACAGTTTAAATCGTCATTGCGCTAACTTTGGGAAATTAGTTGTTATGTCTCTTCAAACCGAAACACAACGTTACTGTGTACTGCTTTTTGGCGGGAGAATACTGAGGAGGGGGTGGCACCTACCCAGGCGGGCTCGCCCAAGACCTTATTAACATAAAATATTTCACCACTCTGACAGCCTTTCATACGAAATATATAGGTTTTCGCTCAATGTTTTTTTTTCACTTAGTTGGTCTAATGATAAAGCTGCAGATCCTGAGTCCAAACCCCAGGTAGGGCCATTAAAAAATTACTGGGTTTTCTGTTGAACAATTCTCAGTAGCAGACTTGAGTCTGGACGTTGGAAAAATACCCTAAAACATAAGCCAAGTTAAAAATAACAGTGGAATCTTATTAAAGAAATGAATACCGAGCCCCAGGCAGGATGTATTAACTTTGCGAAGTCGGTAACTAGGTGTTATTTATTTATTTTTTCTCCTCGTATTTTTTTTGAAGATCTATATGATTGCGAATAAATTATTGTAAATATTTGGTGCGGCAATTGAAAGTCTGAGGTAAGTGTAAATTTAAATTGAATTGTTTTATTTATATGTATTTAAAGTGTTGTACATAATATAGTAGTTGTCGCCCGTGGTTTTGCTCGCGTTATAGGGGTTGATCGTCAGATATCGGCATGACAAAATTAAAGCCTAAGACCTGGAGTGTCAAATCAGTTTTGTGATTTTCCGTGATTTAATGTATGTATTTTGAATCTTCGAAAAGAGTAATCACTGAGTTTTTTAGCTTCTAATCTACATTCCGAACCGATTCAAAAGAGCTTGTAAAAGTTTAATTGAATAAAGTATATTTTGATTTTGATTTTAAAGAGTAGCAGACATACAGACAGAATAGGACTTAGTATAGGTAAACAAAATAAAACAATCGAGAATTGAATACAATAGACTACAACCGAGATTAACATAAACACTGTTTGTCAGGGAAATATTACACAATTATTATTATCCAAACACATGACAGGCAACTGAGTGAGAACAAAATTAAATTATGATAATTTACTTCGCAAACATTTAAACTATTAAGGAATTACTTGAACCGAGTAGAAAAATAAACCCGTCTTAATCGTTACGTGGTAGAGTCACGCAGTACATTCAATGCACGTGTAGCTTCCATATAACGTATAAATAAAATGCGAAATAGGTTTTTGTTTTTATTCGAAGTAATTCCGGGGAAGCGGTCTGCCTGTATGAGCATCAATGGCTGGTATTACTTAAAAAACTTGCAAAGATAGTAAATATTGTAGTGTTAAATATGGCTTTGTTCAAGTCGGGGTAATACCATCTAATATATATAGCCATATAATCTAATAGAAGTACATACATAAACATAAACATAATATATAGAAATAGCTACAATAAATATTGTTTTGTTCTGGTTTATAGATTCTTCGTGGTAAGGCTTTGTGCAAGCCCGTCTGGGTTGGTACCATCTACTCATCAGATATTCTATCGCTAAACAACAGTACTCAGTATTGTCGTGTTTCGGTTTGAAGGGTGAGTGTGCCAGAGTAACTACAGGTACAAGGGACATAACATCTTAGTTCCCAAGGTTGGTGGCGCATTAGCTTCATAACCACATTGATGGGGTGAACAGTGGTGCTTGCCCAGATTTGAACTTAGAATTATCATTATAGATTCTCATCTTGTATCCACTGGGCTATTTGAACATATTCAGTCATCAGTTAAAATCCACGTATTCAAACCAATGAGACTATATCGACTTCAGTATGATTGTTTTCTGTTACAATTGAAATTTAAATTATTCTATTGTAGTAAATAATATTGATTCTGATTTTTAATTTACTCCCGAATTAATAAGCCCTGTTTATAGTTAGATTATCATCTGTCTTCTACTTTAAAATCTAAAATTATTGATGACAGAATGAGAGAAATTAATGATGAACTATTTATTTCAGTCAATGCTTTAAATGCGAAACGTATAAATATTCATTAATTCATTAAATTCTCTCATCATTTCCGAGTGTCATTATTATTAATTATTTCTGTCAACTCGGTACTGAATACATATATTAAAGTTTGAATACAGAAATAAAAGAATTTTGAGACAAGTTTTATATTCCTATTACTTTTATTCATAAAACTGTGTTAGAAAGATGTAAAATAAATATTAGTTTAATTATATTGTTCGCTAAGCTGGAGTATATTACATTTAATTTATAACTTCGCCAGCAGATGGCGTAGGCAGTGAAAAGAGGTCTTATTCGGTTCGGTAATAAATTATTATATTTAGTCTGTAAATGATTTGTAAACTTATTACTGTCGAAATAAATAGAGACTCAGTTTATTTGTGTGGGTAATATATATAATTTTTTTTTTTTTCTAATATAAGTTTTTGTAGATTTTTTTTTCAGTAACAACAAACCGTTATAAAGTTTATAAATAAACTCATAGAGAAAATACGTATTAATGAAATACTAGTGTATCGCCCGCGAAACTACGCGTTTATTCTGATATTTTTCAGGAATTTCAAAAGCTATGTCAGGTTTTGTTTTGATTTAATTTTATTGTAAACTACAAGTCACTCATCTACAGTTGACGCCAAAATGAATTTGCAAACAAGAATCCTCTTCAATTTTCTGCACATCAACTGCTGGAGCTCTAGAAAATGAGACCATAACCGATTTTTATGTCCCATTTTTATGACCCAAGAAACGTTGGATGGATTGCGTGAAAGACGATATGGTTAGAAAGAATGTTACTTGTGAGATGACGTCCGACAGAGAAGTATGGAAGAGGAAGACATGCTGCGCCGACCCCAAGTAAAATTGGGATAAGGGCGGGAGGATGATATATGAACCGATTTTTTATGTGCAGCTATCGTCCCATAATCACTGGGACAAAAATCAGCTAACGATATTAACATGTAAGATTAATAGGAATTCAATATAAACATAAAAAAAACAAACCAGAGAAAATATGAATTTCAATATAAATAATAATCATAATAATTTCGTAAAATGAAACTGAAATATTTGAATAAAATTTAAATACATTTTAAATACATCATTTTTTTTTAAATTCTGTAACGGATACGAAATACTGTTGTTCCATTTCTAAGCAGGATTATAATTGTATTCCCTTCAGAAATCACAGCGTAACTACAGACACAAAAGACATAACGTCTTCATTAATAGTTCTTAAAGTACCAATTTTTATGAGCAGAGGTGACTATTAAAAATCGAATGGCCAATTTGCTAGGCTGCCAACTTAAATGACGTAAAAAAAACTGAAGCCGATTCTCCTAACGGTTCTGATACGTTCTCCATCCAATTTCGACTATTCCTCACTAAAATTAACATCAGCTTAATCGTAACTGAGGTGTATTTCTACTTATGTATATAGGTTACTATAGGAAAGCCGAGATGGCTCAGTGGTTAAAACGCGGATTCTTTAATTTTTAAAATAAAAAGACGTCTTTCAATATATGACGATGTGAACAATGCTCTCTCTGAAATAGTAAATTGGTTTAGTGTTCATAATTGGGGTTCGGGAGAGTTGACGAAGAGAATTTACGCGCATCGTTCATTCGAGCATAGAAGCGCATGAACTCCCAAAATGCTGTTAACCAAACCAGTCTATGGTCGAAGTCTGTTATAACCGTTTTTCATGAATACTTCTAACGATTAATACAAGAGCACGCGAAATACACATATATTAAATTTAAAATCTTTTGTCTCAAGTGATTTAAGAAAGAAAACTATCGACTCTATCTAGACTTTATGGTCGTATATAAAATAATATTATTTAGAAATATTTATTCGTATATTTCGCATACCCGCATGTACCGCGTAACCGCTGACTCGGGTTCCGGCTGTGGAGCGCAGTGCAGGATATTCTCTTATTTCCTCAACATAAGGAACGTTTGTATTTATATTTCAATGTTCTTGAGTTTTATTGCTAGAAATATAATATAATGGAATTTTTGTTTCGATACTTTAGTCATCATAAAAATGGATTTAGTGGCTCGTTATAAAGGCGAGGTCCTGGATTCAAATTAATTGGCTGGTAATAAGATTAGTGTACAAAGCACGTAGAATTGGTCCTGCGCCTCAACTCTATGAGACTCTATGGGACTATGGGAGTTATAGAGAGACCATCTTTGTTTAAGCACATACCTGTACTCACATATGTACTGCGTAGTTGCCTACTCACCCTCAAAATTACCCGTCGTGGTTAAATCGGTTAAGACGGCGTTATTACCATGTTTCAAATTTTTAACATGGATTGACGTTGAGTTTATAATTTATAATGGAAAGGCAGATACACAACTTAGCCACGAGACCAAATTGGAGCAGTAGAAGATCTATATTTACAAATGATTTGATTTATGAATCGGCAAAGTTAAACATCTGTGGATTTTTATTATGGAAACGGATACCTTGCCCGAAGAAGGATTTATTGACTTTGAGGAGTCAGAAACTTGGCGTTATAAACTTACCCTTACGTCTCATTTACATACAATGTCTATCACAGATTTTATATTATTAAAGTGATCAATGTTACTGTTAATAAGAACATATACAATATTGTTGTAAGTGTATTATGACGCAATAGTGAGTATTCCTACTTTGTTAAAAAGATCCAGAAGGGATTCCGAACACATTAGTTGGGACGACAATACGTCGGGTACTTTCATCCTAACGAATATGAAAGTGAGTTTATTTGTTACGCTTTCACGTCTTCAATCATATAGAAAAGGACGCCGGGTATCTAACATTACCACATCCCCTCTTACTTAATTTAACCCCCCCCTAACTTAATCCTTGCACGTGGGGAAAGCTTGTTGTTTTTTTTTTTCGCTGTGCCATAGCCTCATTTAGTTTATTCATACACGTATAGAGAACAGGAATTTCAATTTGATTCTGATGTTTCATTGTGTCCATCTGAATGGAATCAAATATAAATTTATTATACGTTTGTTAAAATTCTACATAAAATAGAATGATTGAAAACAAACGCTTTTCCGGTATTAAGTTGCATTTAACTTAATTCTATAGATGGTGGGACTCTGCACATATGTGCGTGATGGGCTATCATTTGGCTACTATTATGCGACAAAGGGCCATACCATATATAAGTACAGCTGTGCAGCCAAGTTTGTATATAAAGAAATTACGTCACGGACGCCCGACAGATCTGATGTGATTATTGAAATAATTTATAATTTTATATAATATGCAATAAAATAAATACTGCAATAGATTTTTCTACAAAAATGAATATTGTTTTATTATATTTAAGATAGGATTCGATAAAGCCTTTACTTGGTAGGGCTTTGTGCAAACCCGTCTAGGTAGGTACCACCCACTTCACGTATTCTGCCGCCAAACAGCAACACTTAGTATTTATGTGTTACAAGTTGAAGGGTGAGTGAGCCAGTTAACTGAAGCTACACATGGGATTCTACGCTTGGGACATAACTCCCAAGGTTTGTTTGACCATTTGTCCTTTCGTCCGTTTTAATACATAAAAAGTACAATTGCAAAGTACAAGTAAAAACCAATTGCGTGTTTATCATCTAAATAGTTTCTGAAACGCTTTTTGTCCGATTACCAGTTGTCATAAGTATTTCATGAAACATTAGGTACTAAATAAAATGAAATCGATCCATTAAAATTTTACAGCAATAATTATAATTATCATTAATTTTCCAAAAAGTTAAGGTTATCTAGGAAAATTCACAAAACGAATAATCACCGAAACTATAGAGATATAACAAAATGGGGGATTACCGAAAATACTGCGCTTTGCGAACTCAAACCGTTAGGAAGTTTAACCGATTATTATACTAGTTCCGACGTTACCTCAGTCTGATAATGATTTTGGCTAACTTTTAATAGAATCTCGGGGTAATACGTCAAAGAAACACAAAGATTGGAAATTGGATTTGTTGGGTAAACACTTCGCGGGTAAATATTGATTGGAATTTCGTAATATTGGTACTTGATCCTGTATTAGCTAGATATGATGTATGTTGGCTGGTCCGTTGGCTTGTCCGTTGGCAAGATTGTATGACTGTAGGTCCCGTGGTTCAATTGACAGGTTGACGACATTATTATTGGCTGTAGCGCATATTTGCGTCTGTTCCAAATGATTTTTATGCAAATTTAATTGGACAAGCAGTGTTTTTTATCTATAAGTGCATTCATCAGATACATTTGAACTGATGATATTGCGTTTGGAATAGGTACTATATTATAAAAATATTCCTAGTGATAACTGTTCTTAGATAATAGTCTAAAACTCTTTACATCTTGAGTCTTTAAGTTGGAAGCACTTAGTGACCTCGCGGAGAAATAAGATAGTATTTTGTCTTTACAAGTGGTATCTTTATCGCAGTCTTACTTTATCTTAGGAAACATATAGTTTTTAGCTCTTTACTTATTTTTTCTTTCGTACATCTCCAAACAGTCACGTTAAGTGAAGTAGCATTATAGCACAAACTACGAGTTTATATGTCATAAGGATATATTTATTATAAAAAAACCAGACATTAGCAGCCTGTAAATTTCCCACTGCTGGGATAAGGCCTCCTCTCTCTTTGAGGAGAAGGTTTGGAGCATATTCCACCACGCTGCTCCAATGCGGGTTGGTGGAATACGCATGTGGCAGAATTTCGTTGAAATTAGACACATGCAGGTTTCCTCACGATGTTTTCCTTCACCGCCGAGCACGAGATGAATTATAAACACAAATTAAGCACATGAAATTCAGTGGTGCTTGCCCGGGTTTGAACCCGAATCCATCGGTTAAGATGCACGCGTTCTAACCACTGGGTCATCTCGGCTCAAAATCGTCATCGTGTTGTAAATCGTGCTACAGGGTGCTGTTTAGGTTTAGGTTATTTCAGTGCTCGTACAGAATTTTCTCCTTGATGGTCAAATCTTAAGCAATGATGGTCAAATCTCGAATATAAATTAAGAAGTTAAAATAGCTCTATCAAGAAGGCTTTAGGCGTTTACCATGCAGTTCTAATATTATATTTTATATGCTGGGGGACCTAAGAATATTTGATGAGTGGGCGATACCTACCCAGATGGATCTGCAAGCAGGCCTACCTACCCCACTAAGTGAATAAACATGTAATAATATTTCACTTGAAACATGCAGGTATTCTCGCTATTTTTACCGTCATTTTCGAGTACGATATATATTTTAAGCACAATAAGCACCTAAAATTCCACCAGCTCGGGTCATCCTGGTTTTTGAATCACAAAGTGAACCTCTACTCGTCTTACTGGAACATTAAAACCCAACTGAGAGCATACGTCAAAATATCTGGTAAAGAAGTATATATTTTGATGTTGTTTTAGGTAAAAATCGAATTTAACTGATCAGGCGAAACTCGTAGCGTGTTCAAAGCATGAAAAAACAGGAGACACATTAAGATTAAACGGTCGATCAGCCGATCGCTTTATTGAACGACAGACATTAGCCTGCCTTATTGCAGTCATGATGGCTTTAAAGATCGTGTTTCTGCTTTACTTTTGCGTTTATGAGAATTTCCATCAGAAAAAACTTATAAAGTGCAATGAAATTCCTGTAGTTTTATTAACGATGCATAGGAGATAATCTTTTTTAAATCGAAATTCAAAATTATTCGAATTCATTTTGAACTTTTGTAACGAGGCAGATAAAGAATTAAGGTTTCATAACCTTAAATAAATATTAAGGTTCCATAATAAACAAAGGTTTTATTATTGGTTATTTTTTAAATATACCTCATCTATATATGGTTATTGTAGTGGAACTTACCAGTTAGTTTGCCCGTGTCTGTCAAAAAAGCTACAAAAAAACAAGTTTAAATTTTTTCAACAACACCTTACACCAAAAAGTATAAATATATTTATAGTATATGCCGACATGGTCCAGTGGTTCGAACGCTTGCATCTCAACTAATGATGGTTCAAACTCAACTACGCATCACTGAATTGACATGCGCTTAATTTGTGTTTATAATTCATATCGTGCACGGTGGTAAAAGAAAACATCTTTAGGAACCTGCGTGTGTCAAATTCAAAGAATTTAATAAATGAAATGACAAATGGTGTCCGTAGAATTAAGTCCAATACCTTCCTCTTAAAGGTAAATGAGACCTTAGCCTGACAGTTAGTCATTTACTCACTGTTACTTCACTTTATATGAATAATAATAATAATAATAAATCTAAATCGTATTCTGTCTTGCAATATAAACGGGAATTACACGTCTTATTTTCAATTGTTGAAGATTAAACCAGGCAACGCAAACTCAATACGTCGTTCGTGTTTTCAAAGACGGTAAAAACTTCCGACAAGTACGTGAATGTCAAAATTTCAGTCTCGAGCACGGCGACACTGATGCCAAGATACAGAGGACTACTTAACTTTAAGAAGAGTCGTTCCTTTTAAAAATAGAAAAACTTCACCACAGACACGAGTGCGACAGGAATCTGAGGCGTCGAGACGTTTAATATTTTAATGTTTTGTTTTTCTTAAGCCGGGTCAACACATTCTGTAGTTTAATTAAGCGAACATAAGTTATTAGTATGAATAATAATTTCATACAAAATATAAGTCAAGTCAAATTATTTTTTGTCTCATTTGCTGTTGAAACCCTTGAACCTTGGAGTAGTAGTGCAAAAAATCAAAATCAAAATATACTTTATTCAAGTAGGCTTTTACAAGCACTTTTGAATCAACATTTAACAAACTATAAGTGAAGCTACCACCGGTTCGGAAAACAGATTTTAAAATACAAAGGCCTGTTAGTTACATACAATTATATATGTATATAACACATCCTACCTGGAAGTCAACAAGTATCAGCTCCACACTTTTTTATCATCTATATAATCTTGAATTGAATAATATGCCTTCTTTACCAATATATTTTTTTACAAATGATTTGAATTTATATTTGAAAATATCTGCGGAGTTTTATTAAACAGACGGATACTTGCTCGAAGAAGGATTTATTGACTTTGCGGAGTCGGAAACTTGGCATTATAAGCTTATCCTTACGTCTTGTGCAATGATTCTTTCAAAATGATCAATGTTATTGTGAATATATATAATAGTGCAAAAAAGCTTCATTAAAAGTATAAAACCTCGCGTTATTGCCTCCCCTGGTGACTGGTGGCTGGTTCATTTTTTGCCCAGAGAATCGGAATTGCGATTCAACGGGGAAATGCTGTTAGCATTCTTGTTACAATTCCAATGTCACCAGGTCAAGATATATACAGTAACTATTTTTTATTCATATTTGTGTATATTTAAGGAGTTAATATAAATAATTCTTACCTTATTATAATTATATTTATTAGTAATTAATTAAATCAAATCCTTATTATTGAATACAATATAAAGTATATATACAGTTATATTTGGTTTGAACGATTTATTATTTCATTATTTGAATAATATGTCGCATTTAAAAGTAAGCGTGGTATTATTAATTTGTCTTACAGGAAAATTTGCATGTGTACCATCTGATCTTGAGTTCACCACTGTACGTACTAGGTTTAATATATACAAAAATGATTGAAACAGCGACCGTTTTGTGAATAAACATTAAAATATTACATAACACACAGACAGTGACTAAAATACGCAAAATATTTTTCTGTCTATTCTTATGTCAAAAATCGTAAATACAGTATCAGGTATGTACTTAGAGTTTTTAGATAAAAAAAAAAAACAAGTAATGCATTGACGATCTCACTTGATAAAAGTTAGAAAGATTCATAGGATAGTTTCTTAAATTCTTTAGTACGTAGTAGCCAAAGCCTCGTAGAATGCCAATGTTAATGGCAAGTGGTGTCTACTTACCATCAAATGGCCCATTTGCACGTCTGCTTTGCTAGAATTAATAAAAAGAACGCGGCTCCCTCAATAGCAACGTTTTTGTCCTGCATTGCGGAGAGGTAATCTTTTCGCTATTTTTTTTTTACAACATAACACCAAGCTTTTAAGTGCAGTTTCGGGATAATGGCTCGACTTTTTTCTGACTAAATAGAACAGTGCTT
This sequence comes from Vanessa tameamea, assembly GCF_037043105.1. NCBI lineage: Eukaryota > Metazoa > Arthropoda > Insecta > Lepidoptera > Nymphalidae > Vanessa > Vanessa tameamea. Next base: position 1,388,930 of record NC_087315.1, on the reverse strand, counting down.
TACACTTGAATATTGTGTGTTTTTTTAATACAACCATATTAGCATAGCTTTGATTTACGATACGAATTATTGTATTTATTGATAGAATATATGTTATATCTAATATACTATTTTTTGCTTTTGTCCAACCCTAAAACTATGAGCATATCTGTTCTGTAATGCTGTCATACTTAACATATAACACAAATAAATATACTCATAAAACATAATCAGCCTGTAAATTTCCCACTGCTGGGCTAAGGCCTCCTCTCCCGTCGAGGAGAAGGTATGGAGCATATTCCACCACGTTGCTCCAATGCGGGTTGGTGGAATACACACGTGGCAGAATTTCGTTGAAATTAGACACATGCAGGTTTCCTCACGATGTTTTCCTTCACCGCCGAGCACGAGATGAATTATAAACAAATTAAGCACATGTACCTACACAGACGAGCTTAAACATATCGCTACCACCAAGTGAATATGTAATTCCTGAGTGTTATAATGTATAAATTATAATTATATCATATAATTTTCTTTATTAATAAATTGCAACCGTGCAAATCTCGCGGTTCGCTAGTGAAAAATATTTAAGCAAAACTTGAAACTACAAATTCGTAGCTATCATTAAAAACTTATTAAAACTATTAAGGTTGTAAATTGCGATGTCCTAGAACTTCGTGTTTTTAGGTTATTCGTTCCTCGTTTTTAATTTATAAGTTTTGCTTTCCAGCCTCACGTCATGAAAGATTAAACATTTCTTTTATAAAACTAGCCTATATTGATTTATGCTGCCGTCATGAACACAGATAATATTTAAAAAAAATATCGTTCAGTTGTTCCGTTCAAAATGAGAATTAAAAAGATAAAATACAGAATCTGTGCACGTTTTCAGTCGAAGAGAATTGCTGTCCGCATTAACCGTGCTTTGTACAATTTAGATTCTGAATTTCTTTGTACAATTTGAAAAGCAATTTTTTCTTGTCTTTTATGAATTTTTACAAAACTTTTCTAATATGAACAAGTAGCCACTTTAGTAGCCAATTATGTTATATCTCGCATAACTGTAAATGTCCAGCTAACATAAATAAAATACAAAATTCCTACTGGCTGTGTGTGCTTCAAAATATTATTTTCAGTTCGCATTTTAATAGTGAATTGTAGTTCGAATTTCAAAATCAGTTTTGTTTTTAAAGAATATATATTTATATATACAATTGTATCGTCTTTATATGTGTGTGTCTATGTGATCGTGTTTGTACATACATGTAATAAATGCAAGTAAATACTTACGATGCTAAATATTTATTTCTTTTCGAATATTATGGTAACAAAATATTAAATCATCTCCAAGCTACATCTATTCGACGCGCATAATGTACAATTATACTTTTACACTTGGAAAAGTTCTCACTATCGTCGATACTTGGTGTCAAGGATTTGTGCGAGCCAGTCTGGGAAGGTATCACACGCTCATCATATATTGGCGGTAGAATATTATAAATACGTAGTTTTTTTGTGTTCCGGTTTAAATTGAGCCAGTATAACTACAGCAAGAGAGACATAACATCTTAGTTCCCATGGGTGGTGATATTGAGGAATCGATATTCTTCCAACACCAGCACCAGTATAGCCTATGGGCAGTGGTGGTTATTACCATCAGATGCTCCAATTGCCAGTCCTCCAATCTATAAAAAAAATACTGCACTTTTTTATTAATAAGAACTGCAAGGCTTAATTAATAATATGAGCTATCTACATACATATGTATTTTATTTATAAAAGATTGTTTTAAAATAAAAACTAGTTAAAATAAAAATAAAAGATGAAACGACTTCAATCAAATATAAAAAAAATACATACTTCTTAGTTATATTTTCACTTATTAAAAAACGAAATTGTTAAACAACTCTCGGTAACGAATATTTTTACGTAGAAAATTCTCGAAATTTATATATGATTGGCTCTTAAAAATATTTCATTAAGGCATGAAAATATTCCAACGGCTATTTCGTAATTAATCTTGAATATTTTCAAGGCATTCATTCGGGCTTCATTGATCTTATCTTATTTATTTTGGGTCGGCGAATTGTGTTATAGTAAAAATCTCCCGATAATATTGGTAAAATAATGGCAGTTCGTCTGCGTAATGCTAACCCTTAAACAGTTAACGTTAACCTATGCCTTAGGAGAGCTTTGTCGACAGGTTGATTTTTCGACATCAAAATATGTGGTCATGGCACTAATTGCTTTATGCCTCCAGCACGAACATTTTCAATATAAATGTAACTCTAAAAAAATGGTATAAAAGTTGTATGTATGGATGTTTGTTACTTTTCCACGAAGAACTACTGAATCGTTTTTAATGAAACTTTACAATAATATAGCTCATACATTACAATAACACATAGCTTATAATTTATAAATATATTGTGTGAATAATACCTGACAACCAATCCCTACAACGTGAGCGAAGCTGGTTTAAAATATATATTATTTTTATTCACAAATTTGTAAAATATGTATCACTTTATATATTTTATCTTATATGTAACACATATCACTGGAATATATAAATGTCGTATATGCCAACAAATATATCATTTAACTTATTTAATTTTGAACTGATCAACTTAATTAACATCCTGTTAATGTTCCACTGCTGGGCTAAGGCCTCCTCTCCCTTTGTGGAGAAGGTTTTGGAGCTTATTCCACCACGCTGCTCCTACTGATACTTACGTGACCGAATTTCTTAATTGAATAATTATGCTGGTTTTCAAGATCACGAAATCAATTATAAAAAAACAAATTTTTCACATGAATCCAGTGGCGATTGCCTGGGTTTGAACCTGAAATCTTCAGTTAAGTTGCACGCGTTCTAACCACTGGGCCATCTCGGTTTTTAAATTATAAATAGAATATTGATGAAATTTCTTCTCAATTTCTTCTGTCTCTCTGTCGTTCTTTTTTTTTTATGAGACACTGAAGGAATTTGATGATATTTGGTTGAAGCTTGAACTCCAAGGAAGGAAATAGGCTACTTTTTACATCTAAAACCTACAACTGCCCCAAAAACGCGAGCGAAATCTTTTATTTAATAAATATGAACGATTATCGGTTGTTCGTTTTTAAATCATTCTATTCACGAATCTCACTTTCAAAGTAACATTATATGAAAATTCAGTTCTAAATGTGTGAATAAATCCAGCACGCAATCTTTTCATTAGCAGTCGTTTATCTCATTGCAATTGTGCAAATGAATAGAAAATGAATAGTCTTGCACTATTCCGTGCAAAAAACATCACTAATGACCCGCGCACGTCATTCGAACCGGCTGCGAAGCTTTATATTGCAATGAAAACTAATTTCTTTGTAAACGAGAAAATAATTGGGTATAAATTTCGTGACGGTCTAAATTAATTTTCACTTTTAATAATTTCTATAGAAATGCTACAGTTGTACAAGGGATGCGACTCGATTGGACTATTGGAACAATATAAAAAAAAAATCAAATCAAAATGTACTTTATTCAAGTAGGCTTTTACAAGCACTTTTGAATCGTCATTTAACAAAATATTTAAAGTAAAGCTACCACCGGTTCGGAATGTAGATTCTACCGAGAAGAACCGGCAAGAAACTCAGTAGTTACTCTTTTTCAACATCTAAAAATACAGTCATAAATAAGCATATTATTACGATACATGTGTATTATAATTAATTCCAATATTATTTTTTATAACTCGCGTTACTGACGAGCAAATATGCCACCTAATGATAGTCCTAGATAATGGCGCCGTAAAAAACTTTAAGCATTCCTTACATCGCCAATGCGCCACCAACCTTGGAACCAAGTCCAACTGTTCAAACTGGAATAAAACTATATTGTTTTACTATATTTGGTAACTATTGGTGAGCTAGTGAACCTACAAGTACAGGGGCCGTAATATTTTAGTTCCCAAAGTTGGTGGCGCTTTGGTTATGTATAATTTTATACGGCGCTTGTGTCTATGGGCAGTGGTCACCATTTTATCAGGTGGCCCATTAGGCATCCACCTACTTATGCCATAAAATTGTTTCTTGAATATAGTAACACGACATTAAACAATTGAACGTACAGGTTGAAGCTTCTATTTACCTGAACCGCGACAGAAGTAGTTGCAAACAGTAGTATGTAAAGTTGCTGGACAGTATAAAGATTATTCTATCTAGCTCCACGACCATTCGAGAGATTTTTACATAGGAAATTGAATTCTTCTGCGTCCGCATATAAATCGAGATCCTCTTAAGCGAATCTATTTGTTTTACTTGAAGAGTTCTGAATGAATATCGACCTTATAATGCGGTAAATGCATTGTTTATTCGAAATGAAATTTCTTTTTTCTTCTTCTCCATTTTGATTTAGTTTAATTACGCTCACTTTTCAAACTCAATCAAAACGATAGAGTTACAATAACGAATTTATAATACCTATTCAGATGGATTTGTTCAAACCCTACCCATAAAATATTTTGTGTGGTTTGTTTGATATTTATATAATACAATATTATTGTATAATTCAGACATTGTTTTCCGTTCTCGCCAAGACGAGTTCCTTACAAAGGAAATAAAATCTAGCAGCATTAAAACTACGTCCGTACGGAGGTTAGAGCTACACGTTACAAAGGGACTTAGCTTATCCTAGGATTAGTTGGTAAAGCTTCGCTTGGGGACGGAAAGACATATTATATTAAGAAGGTATGTTATTTTATAACTGTCCATATAATTGATTGTTATTAAAAATCCCGTGAGAAATAAAACAATAACAAAAAATAAGTATTAATTAAACCGTATATAAAATAAAGTGAGAGCGACAAAAAGAAAGAGAGGAGAGATGTGCCTGGAATAACGCTTTTCCTTACGTGACGATTTCTGCCATTCCACCATCAGCTGACTACAGAACATCGTTTCAAAAAATATAAATGTATATTTATTACTAACAGTATTTAAAACGTGACTAGTCTCGAGAACAAGACATTCGTAGATAATGTCGAAATATCGAGCTCCACCAAATAAAAATAAAAAACATGGTAAATATCCCGTTTTAAATACTGTTAGTAATAAAAATAACCATGTTAATTTAAAATCTTGTATATTTATTTCTTGTTTACACACGAGTAAGATAACCTAACTGCTAAAACTGGTAGGTCTAAACCTACATTCTGAATTTTAAGGTCGCGGGGCGAAATTATTCACTTAATTTGGAAATGTTGGTCTATGATCTAAATTTATGTTCCTACTTAATTAATTTTATCTTATTTGTTTCCTTAAAAAATAACAATTTGATATATTAGTTTGAATTTCTTAATAGATTTCAATAAAAGGTATGTTACTGTGTTGTAACGACTCGTTAGATTTCTTGAAGAACCAAATAAAAGTTGTTCTACAAGGAAATAGTTACTAGCTTCTCAAGAGTTTGCGGTGTTATATTCTACCTAAGATAGGTACCTTTGGTCGTCTCGATCAAAGTTTAATTTGGCTTTAATTCCAATAGTCACTGATCAGAGTCAGCTGATGTGGTTACAAATGACCAATGAACATACGAAATTTAGTTACTTATTTTCAGAAACTGGAAGTTAATATCTTAAGCGCGTGTTGAGCTGTGATTAATTTTACTCGTGAAAACATTCGATATCAACTCAGCAGACCATTGATAAACGCAGGAAATTAGCACAAGAAAGGAATATATATTATTTTTAGAATTGTGAGCGGCGTTCGTTGTGTTTGCGTAAACATGGAGATAACGTTATTTTTTATACTCCAGGGACATTTTTATTTTATATACAGTCACTGACTTTTATAGAAATTCGAAGGTTTGCGAGTGTTCTGTTCACCGAGAGATAAACAGGTAGAAAATGAAACGTACACAATATATCAATTTCAAAAGTTATTATTGAAATAATCAAATAACGGAAATCTAATAGGGCTTTATATAAGCTTCTCTGGGTTGGTAGCCCGAAATTGACGACCGTGATAGAATTGTAACCATTTCTTAAAATATCTTCGCTCATAACTACAAATATATTATTTATATATCTGTATGTATATAAGGAAGTAGTGAGGTTTATTTAAAAAATATATTTCTGTTTAAATATAATAACGAGAGGTTTCGTGGGATACCAAATCAAATCAAATCAAAATCAATTTATTCAAGTAAACTTCACAACGAAGCGTTTTTGAATCGTCGATATTGAAATACTACCACCGTTTCGGAAAGCAGCTTCAAGCGAGAAGAAACGGCAAGAGACTCGCATAGTTGCTCTTTTCAAATAAACATATTTACAATGCTGTTTTTTTTTTTACAATAATTACTGTCCTGTGATGGAACCCGAGCTTAAATCCAGGCGTTTTTTTCTAAACAGTATTGTTTTAATGAATAATAAGATTTATTTATTAATTTAGTCTTAATAAACTGTTTTAATTTTAGTAAATGGTAAATTGGTTATATTTCCCGGTATCTTATTATATATGCGTATATCCTTGCAAAAACGTTTTCTGTACCGTATGCAAACGGATAGAACGGGATTGCCTACGCTATATATTAAGCTTTAAATAATAATAGTCACGATGATAAATTAACAACGTTTGAGAATAAATTGACAATAAATAAAATTGTTATTAAATTACCGTGTGAATAAAAACAATAACAAAAAATAAGTTTAAATTAAACCGTACATAAAATAAAGTGACAGCGAGAAAAAGAATGAGAGGGAGGGTGAGGGGGGGGGCGTCGTCAGCATTACGCTTTTTCATTACGTGTCGATTTCTGCCATCTCACTCTACTCATCTCACCATCAGCTAACAAATGGACATCGTTTCAAAAAACATATATATATTTCCTTGTTAGCACACGAGTAAGGTCTAGTGGCTAAAACTGTTAGATCTAAATCGAGGTTCAAAAGGTTTAAATTTTAAGGTTGCGGGGCGAAATTGAGCTTCCACATACTGTGTGCTTGTAATCCATCTCTTATCCGATTTGAAAGAAAATATAGTAAAAATGCAGCAAAGTATACATTACCCTATAATGTCGACTGGTGAAATAAAGTAAAAAATAACTTCTTGACGAAGAAGTTGCAAAGGTTGAGAAGGCGTTTTACACCTGTGCGAGATTTACGACCTTATTGCCTTATCTCGCTAGAGAATACTTTTTAAAAATGGTGCATATGACATTTTAATTTCCTTTCTTAAGATTACGTCACAAAACTCTGTAAAAAAAAACCACACGGATTAATTACCAGTTGAAAGTTTTTTTATTTCCAATCCTAAACTCGTGAGTTCGGTCGTTAACTTCAATATGAGTGACGTTAATTTTATTTTTCCAGATATCCAGTGAAAATGACGTAAACGCGTGTCACGATGAAGATCGTTAGCTTGCTGTTGACACTCGTCTGTGTCATGACATTCAAGGTCACGCATGCTAAAATCGGTGAGTTGTGTCGAAATGGTTTTATTATGCTTATCTATTAGCTGTCAAACTAAATACCTTCTCTAACAACATTATACGTTTACGTAAAGAAAAAAATGGCTTAAGATAGTGATTTGTACAATATAATGTAATATAACATATAAAATTTAGTCAAAGTTAGAATAAGATCATTATTATTTTTTAATTTAGTAATTCGATTTACTAAAAACAATGGAAAATGTTTGAGCGCAGTAGAGAAGGGGAGGTCCTCCCCAACTGATCGAAGTCAATCAATTTTACGACCGAATACGGAGACTTATCGCGGCCCCTTAGCGGGAGGATTCTCTATTGTAACAGTTCAGATTCGAACATTACATTAGTGACAGAAAAGAACCGAGTATTATATCGCTTCGTCCGACATTGTCATAACAACTGACTCAACCGCAGGCGAATGCTAAAAACGAAAAAGAGATTGTGACATTACAGGAGAGAGCTCCTTGTGAGGGGCTTCCCCTAAATATATTTTTTTATTTAGATGTGCATTATTTATATATTAAGGTTCCTATCCAACCAGTGGACACATAGTTAAATAATAAACATTAATCATACTATGTGATACGCGTTACAGGGAATGGATTAATTTAATATATACAAATATTATAATGGCGAAAGTAGCTCTGTATGTCTGTCTGTTGCTCTCTCGAGGCCAAACCACTGAACTGTATTTAACTCAAAATAAGGACAGCTACTTTATTATGCCTAAAGCTTGACGAGAAACGAAAAACGCGAGTGAAGTCACAGGCGACAACTAGTTTCATATAATTGACTATGTGTATTTCATTTAATAAAAATAGTACTGAATATTTAACGGTTCTTCTCGATGTCATATTTATCCTGAAACGTTGGTAGTTTTACGTTTCATTTAATATAAAATTACGATTCAAAAGTGATTATTCAATTATATATATTGTTATAATGTATGAGATAATAATCTGTCAGACTTAGTACTCACGCCGACTCATACCTGACACTTAACCTCGTATTTTCTTGTGTAACAATTTCTTGCCACAATACGAGTGGTTGAGGCGCTTACGTGATAGAGTGATGAATGAGCTTAGTAAAAATTCGGCTCTAACTATACCCATGGGCTCAGAACATGTACATATATAATATTATATAAATACTGTTAGTAATGTTGAAATTGAAGAGGTATTTGCGCATGTCATTAATGTTTAATGATATAATAAAAGATAATTTAGTAACCAGGTACGAGTAGGTAATGGTTCTGAGAATAATCAAAATATATTTTATTCATTATATTTTATTATGAAGTATTTTTTAGTATGGTAATTTGTTTATTGTAGATATTAAATACTAGCGACCAGCCTAAGCTTTGCGCGAGTGCAATTTGTTAATAATGAAAAGGATATGATAAAACGGTAACTTGTCCAAACATCAACCAGTGAATGAAAATCATTTGGGCCATTAGTTCCGGAGATTACTAGATACATCCAAACAAACAAATTTTACCTTTTTATAATATCAGTATAGATTCCTGTAAGTCATTAAAAAAAAAGTTCGTAGATGACAGATTATTTATATATAACTTTAGTTCTATTTTTTAATTTTTTTTTTCTTTAATGCAGTTCTTGTGTGAAGCTGGATATGAAGGTATATTTGCCTTTCAACAATACATTTAAAACATAGTACTATATAAAGAACGATACCGTTATATATAACTCTATATATCGAACTCTAATTTTTTTCGTTCATTAACTTAATTTTTTTTTTAAATAAGAATTGATATATATTTTGAATCATGTTAAAGTGAAAACAACGTAATTTACAAAAAAAACTTAAACATAAATATTTTTGGATTAAGTAATTGCAAGTATTGAAAATTTTATTTTTAGTATTGCTTAGTATCGTTTAATTATAATCATTAATAAAATCCCACAAGAAAGAAATATAAAAACAAAACATAAGTCTTTTTTTTGTTTAGGTTTAAGATCTGGCAGTAAGTAAAATTGTTTTTTTTATTCGAATCAACTTTTGAATTTTGATTTTTTTTTTTAAAATGCGTCTTCGTACTAATACTCGTATGTAACTAAATGCAAAAGCTTACGTCATTGAAGTCGTATAATTGTTTTCAAAGCATATATTTACCACTCGTATTTTTCCATTTGCCTCGGTCGACCTTGCGTTACGAGATAAATTTCCCGAGAGACTTGCATTGCAAGATTACTTTGAGATACAGCTTGGATGGAAGGAATGTTTGTATACAAGATTAGCTAAACAAAAACGTTTACGTGTCACCTTACGTTAAGAGAAATGTGACAGAAACATATATTACGAACGTCCATTCCAACTACAAGAAGATATAAAGCAAATAAAAAGTTTTGACACTGAATTGTCTCGATATCATTGGTCAAGATCTTGAATAATATTTATGATATTAATTATGGATTTGCGATTGATATCACCGAAGTTGTTATAGGAATTTTGGAAGTATAAAGTGGATATAAGTAGTTAAGGAGTATATTGTTGTGTTATAAATAATGATATATTCATCAAGAATGTTTGTAGTGTATTATATAGCAAATAATATGTATATATAAATCGAAACTTTGTCTATCTTTACTCCTTCTTTGATTGGAATAGGGTATACACGATATTTTACATATTACTAGTTTTTGTCTACGGCTTTGTTCACGTTTTAGGGTTTGGTCTTCAGGTTTAAGTATTAATATGTATAATCCTTCCCTGGAGTTCAAGCTTGCTTAATAATTCTAACACCGAATGAACCCTCAAAACAACAGTTTCATAACTAACAACAAATCACTACTACAGACTTGAGATTTTAATTGAGCTTTGACATAAATTGATAAGGCAATGTAATTTTTTATAAATTGCGAAAGGAGTTTTAATTACTTTTTAGTTGTAATTTCTTTTTACTCGCATGCGGATGTTAGCTGAATTTACGTTGTTAATTTAAAAAAAATATACAAATAAAAAAACCGACTTAAGATATCTGAACATGCATTTGAACTATTTTTTTTTTTAATGACGGTCTTGATATATGGCTAACAAACTTCTTTAGTTAAATGCGACCTCATATAATACGTGCGCAGTGAGAAATGTTCAACACGACTTAGCTGTTAACACTGTATAACTATTTTATACAATTAATATTTTTAATCAAATACTTAGTAAATAGTATTTTTACTTAAGTTTAAAAATAGCTTCAGATCAGATTTTACTCAAACCTTTAAAAATATAAAGCAGTTTTAGTATAGGAAATCGGTTGTATTGTTATTGTGAAATAAATCCATTTTAAAACAAATTCTCTTGTCTAATAAATATATTTATAACCGATTTTCTGTAAAATGTTCTGTTATCACTGTAAAAAAAGTATATAGAACCACAAGAAAAACCTAACACCATACACCACAGTTAACATCACCTCAGAATGAAACTTAAATCTTCGACACTGATGCAGTTGTTGTGATTATATATTTAAAAAAAAACAGTTTCAATAAATAAAAAAAACAGTGTAATTAATTAAAAAGTTTGAAATAATATTTAAATTTCAATCATAAATTGTAACCGAAGTGATGATAGAAATAATTCTAAAAGTTATTTAAAGTTTAGCTTGCTTGTTGTCTGCTATATTTATATTTTATTATTTTTTAATAATTATAATAATTTAATTAGAAATAACTCCTTACATTTAAATTTTACGTAAAAAAGAAGAAATGTTTCCAAATATAAAAAATAAACATTACATTCTTAAATCGTACTTAAGTGACGTAAGATTCAATTACAAGATTCCATTGCGTTCCATAGTTAAATATGTGTTAAGTAAAATACAGCGTTTAAAAATAGAACCCACGAATAGATTGCCCTCTGATAAAGCTTATTACCTTCATTCAAATTTTGTTTCAATCGCGATTGGTCATTTAAATGTCGGTTGAAAATACAATACGTAGATAACCAATCGCGTTTTAATTTTAGAACAAAATTGAAAGCTTTTCATAAAAGGAATGTCGATTGTTTTTCAGCGATCCTATGAAAATACATCACTTCAAATACAGGTGAAGTAATTGCGTATTTTCCATATGTAAATGCGAATGATTTGTTGGTTTAGCTTCGTTATACTTTTTGCCTTTTAGATATTGTTTATTTGTACACGGCGTCCCGCTGAACGATTTTATGGGATTGTTTCGAAAGGAATATATTAGGCTAAATTGTTTTTGTATTAAAAGTTATGTCACACGATAGGACGATTTGAATTTTTTTTCAAATAAAAATAAAAAAATTATATAATGCTTTACGATAGATTTTTTAAATGATGTTTTAGTTATTCGTCTTTTGTTGCTCTAGTGGCTTCATTCGACACTGAGATTCTGGGTTAAAACACTGGACTGTAAAGGTATTGGGTTTATCTGTTGAGCAAGTCTCAGCAGCAGTCTGTACCCAGATTAAACAAGTTTGTAGGTGTTTCTGCTTCTGTACCTCGGAAAGTAAGTAAAACCTTTGGCTGAATCTGAACTCTTTCCGTGTTGAATTCGCGTAATGTATTACAGAGATCGCAACGGCTTTGTATTATTGTAAAAGAAATATTATGTTACCAAAATCATACCTATTATTATTTCTATCTATCTATTATATCTGTTATATATATCTCTGTTACATATTTTTTGATTTGGTAGCTATTGACGACCTATACTATTTTCTATAATAAATTTAGAAATATGAGCGAAGAAAAAAGTCTTTAAACATAAAAAGTAATAAATGATTTCCTCATATTTTCAATTTCAATTATAGTCGAATTTCAACCAACGTGTCAACGCTTTGATTGACATATAAAAACACAACTGTTGATTAATAGAATATACTATAATTATCTGAGGGATACAGTCAAGACAATATTAACAAATAAAAATAAAACTAATAAACAAAAACATCGTCTAATCTATACTAATATTATAAATGCAAAAGTAACTCAAGCTGTTGGTCTGTTGGTCTTTAATGGCCAAACTATTGAACCGACTTTGATAGAATTAGGTATGAAGCAAAACTTCAAGGAAGGAGATAGTCTTACAGCAGATTATGCCAATCCACAATAAAGTATTACAATCTTCCAATTACAGCTGTTAATAAACATATTTAATTAATTTTCACTTAATATCGTGCGTGTGACAATCCTTTTTTTTAAGGAAAGTGCCGCCTCACTAACGTACGCTTTGCTCCGCCAGATTGCCAGTAACAAGACACTCTTTTAATACACACGTAGTCATATTGAAAATTAATAAGTATCTAAATCCCATTTTGATAGTTAGTCATTTGTGTCTCTTTTACATTTAATAAATATATTCAATTTAATTTTTTGGTTTATAAGCCGCTAGGAAGACTGTCCACCTGATGCTAAATGGTCACCAACACATAAAGACATTGTCACTGTAAGGTATATTACCCACCAATTACATCGCCAATGCGCAACCAACGTTTGGACATTCACACTTCATACTTTAAATCTAAGAATACTTATATATCTAAATCCAGTATCGAACTTGGGCCAACTTAACATCTTAGTGTGCGTAACAGTTGACACACTTGACATTCGCCAAACGTCATACTAATTTACTGGTGTGCGTGTACTTGGTGACCAACTATTACTTTCTTCTACGCGTTCTCAGCTTTGACAGTCTATTTAGACCAATATAGATTTTTAAAATGAATTACAGATTTTCTCATTCCGATATTTGATGGCTATATCTATAATTACTGGCTGGTCTGGTATTGAGTTATCGATTAGGGCCTTACAGCAAACACACTGATGTCCCGTTGGCCACATGATTTTATTTATTCATGAGCTACGTACACTGCTAACGGACTATCGGCCTATTACGAAACCTTTTAGGCACCTGGCTAAGCCGTAGACCGGTATGAAATTTAGTACGAAGATAATTCGTCACGAGCGGTTTTGTTTGCGTTTAATTAAACTATGTTTGTTTGTTAGTTTAAAAATATAAAATAAACGTTATTGTTAGTTTAAAAATTTGTTTAAATTTTATTTGTGTCTAGCAGAAACTTCGGCTTTGCACGACTTGAATTCGGTGACGATATTAACCCCTGGAAGGGGTAAAAGAATATATCCGTCCTTGGGGTTTAAGCGTGCTTCATTCCAAATTCCATCAAAATGATTCAATAGTTTAGCCGTATAAGCGTAACAGACAGACAGACATATGTATTGTCGCATTTATAACATTTATACAGATGTTACCTATAAGTTCTGCCACATTTGTATCCACCAACCCGCATTTGAGCAGCGTGGAGGAATATGCTCCAAACCTTTCCTCAAAATGAGAGGAGGCCTTTGCCCAGCAGTGGGAAATTACATCTCAGATTATAAAACAAAAGCAAGACAGAGCACAGTCGTCCCAGTAGTACAGTGCCTTAATAATAATTAATACGTAATTAAGGCACTTTTGACCTATAAAAAAAATTACGCGTTTTTAATTCGAGTGTTCCGTATACATTCTTGATCAAACTTCGCTCTATTTCCTCATTTCTGTTCTATTTTAGAAAACATTATTGAACAAAATGTATTTATGAGTATTTGTGTGAAAGGCTTACTTAATATCTGAAGGCAATCTCTACCAGTCAACAGCTTCTGTGAAAATCATCACGACGGTAGTAAAACTTGAAATAATTTACACGCAAAAATTATCAAAATATTATTACATAATGGAATTAATAATATCATGACGACCTCCCGCGGGGTTGGAAAGGACATTTGAGAGGAAACTGTTCTAAACTTTAATATAATATTAATTAGCCTTCTGCATTGATTCATTTTAGGAATTTCTCCAAAGTAAGCTTGAGGTTTAAATCCGTTACCTTGAGACTTCTAACCGTATAAGCTAGCCAAAATGCCAACACACCATCAATAAAGTCGTGTTTGATAAACATTTTATAAAAAAAATCTACAAAGCAATATATAGAGGTTCATCGCCGATACTGTTTACCGTTCAAAATGTTTGGTTGCCAATATCAATCGTTGTTATATTGAAAAATAGAAACATATGTCGGTATTCTCTTTTAACCTCATGTATTTGATTGAGAGTTCTAGAATATTTAAGTAAAACTTCACGCGGCAGTGCGATAAGGAATTCACTTATTACAGAATCGTGTAATGTTGACAACCGACTTACGGTGATACGCCGTTTTGATACAGGTATCTTATAAATTTTATTTTAGTCGATGTCGCAAATCACATTCTGACATTGTCGCGCGTGTTCTGAAATGAGTTTCTGTTAACAGAATAGTTCTTCAGGCTAATATATATAGTATACTTGTTGACTAAGTAATCATTTAAAATCTAAAGTAAAAACATTCATGAATAAGATGCATTGTTTTGTACAATTAGGTCCGCCTCAATCACATTACAGGGGGCATATTAGGTGGCGCCTCGTCGATAATGGTCAAGTTTTAAACGATTGGAATTGGACGCTACATATCTTGTTTGGGTTGTATCGTCGGAGAACTTCTTGCGTCTAGGCGCTTGTTGTGCTTTAGACGAGCTGTGTTCAATATTATTTAGATTTAAAAACAGTGACCTTAGTAGTAGTAAATTCTAATACAGAACAAAAATAAAAGAGAGCCAAAGGATATGTCAATGCCGAGCTGGTCTTCTCTCTTTAGAAGAAAGTTTATTCCACCTAAACACGTGGCAGGATTTGAACCGACCCAAGCTTTCCGTTACGATGTTTTATTTCACTGCGCGCGAAGTGAATTACGAATATGAGCACATGGAAAATGCAATTCAGTCTAGATTCGCGTGTTCTACGTACGAATCTACGTTCCACGCCGTTGGTTTATATTTTATTTATGTTGAAAAATGACGCTGCAAGCTAGAGAGTATCCGGATTTTGATGAATACATATTAAAATTTTAACAGTTATTATCCACTATTTCTAGTTTAATGATCCTAATACTCAGAGACTTTTCTGCTTTTATTATTCAAGCTTAACTGAAAACTATGGATGTCTAAAACCAGCGCCGGCTACGTACCTTTATAAAAATCTATGAAATATAATGAACTAAAGCTCATAGAAGGATAAAACTTGTTACGGGGCCCACGTGATATAACATTCTCGCGTTATATGTACGTGATTATTTTAGCCTGTATTTTCCATGACCTTGAGAGAATATTCAGCTATTCGCGATGTTTTACCTTATGACAGACGAAATACGGTCGGTTAAATCCTATATGCTGAAATGAATAGGATGTTTTAAGCGTAAATACATTTTCTATACGTCAATTGGATTGCTGTATAATAAAAACATTTCTGAAATCCGTAAATGTATTTTAGAATAGTAAATTTTGATGCGTGCTTTTAGATTTATTAATATTAAATCTCGTTGGTTTTGTTGCCTGTAAGGCTGCGGGTCCAGAGGTTCTGAGTTCAAATGCTAAGCTTGTATATTAAAAATGTATTATAGTTTTCAATCAAAACATTCTTGTACCAATACCAAAAGAGTTTGACTGACTACCTTAAATATTTACATATTATGTTTTTCATGAAAATGTTTTTATGCTATTCATTTTTCTGTAAGCTGCCGCTAGATTTTCTTGGTGGCAGGGCTTTGCAAGCTCCCCTTTGGATAGGTACCAACTCATCAGGTATTTTATCGCATAACAGCAACTTTAACAGCCTGTAAATTTCCCACTCCTCCACTCCTTTTGAGAAGAAGGTTTGGTGCATATTCCACTAAGCGGCTCCAATGCGGGTTGGTGAAATACACCTGTGGCAGAATTTCGTTGAAATTAGACACATGCAGGTTTCCTCGCGATGTTTTCCTTCACCGCCAAGCACGAGATGAATTTTATTATACATAAACACAAATTAACCACATGAAAACTCAGTGATGCTTGTCTGGGCTTGAACCCTCAATCATCGGTTAAAATGCATGCGTTCTAAGTTAAAATCGCATAATAGCAATACTTAGTATTATCATATTCCGGTTTGAAGGGTTGTTAAGGGAACAGGCACAGGACTACAAGCACACAAGACATAGCATCTAATTTCCCAATTGGTGATCTCAGTAATAATTAATATTCCTTTCAGTAACAATGTCGTTGGAAGCAACGATTTACCATCGGGGGGCCCATTTGTCCGTTCACATTTATAGTATAAAAAAAAAGAAAAAGCAATCACCATATATATTGGTATTTAAACAAAGACAGAAAGTGTTGCTAGGATAAAATAGATAATTAGCGAGGTATTTAAATGCCAACGAGAATTAACAAAGCATTAATATCGTTCTACGTTAGCTGCTAATTCCAACTTCATGCATACCAAATAACACTTCAATTACTTAGTTCGTGTACATTGCAAATCGCTATATACTTAAGGATTATCATATCGTTAAAGTTTCGGTGAACATTATCAAAATTTTACCGTAAGAGGATTTAGTGTGTTCGTCATCTCATATTAATTTTACCTTTGCACCTCGGTTCGCTTGTAACTTCACTTAACTGTTAAATGTTTGATGGATCTTTGATATCTTCGGTTCTTGCTGGTGTTACAGTTTAAGGGTCACGTGTGAAAACAGTCTTAAGTCCCTTTAATCTAGTATGAAGGTTATAAGGTTGGAGATTTTTCTGTGCAACATTTTATTTCTGAGTTAGAACTTTACCATTTACCACTAAAAACACTCGCCCTAAGCTATCATTAATAAAACGCAAATTGCGTTGATTCTTGCTGTTTTAAATGCGCGAAATTTGGAGAGAGCGTAACTTCAGCCCGGCGAAGTTACGTTGCGCGTATCATGAATCTAGATATAATTTTGTAAAAATTAAAATGTCAATACATTTTGCCTTTTTTCGTTTTTAGTTATAATCCTGAGATTTTTACATGCGATAAATTGTAGCGATGTAAATATATACAGTGCAAGTGACATAAACTGTAATTAATTTACCATTCATTGTCTTGTAAAACACATTGTGTTTCTTGAAACGTCAAAGACTATGAGGACGGACACTGACTGGTACTTAAAAGTATTTGTGCTGAATTTAAATATAATTCATTAAGTATTAAAAACTCAAAGAAAAATTTCAATCATTTTTTATAAATAATTATTAGATTAAGTTTGTTTTTAAGTGAAATGGATTTGATGCAATGTAAAATATTAATGATTTATTTGTTTATAATAATAATAACGGTGACTAGTCACCAAACAAAAATAAAGCAAATCGATTGACCACAGATGAGAAACTTTGTCTTATGTTATGTACAGAACTTTGTTTTCTTTGCATATTTATATATAAGTAGATATTGTTAATCGACGTTTCAAATAGAAGCCCAATGTAACAAAATAACTGTGTATTTGATTTTGAAATTCATCCAGAAACTTGTAATCTAATTAATAGTACTCTCTATACGTTCAAAAAACTTTCTTCAATTAAGCATTGTTAGGAGCTAAGGTTACTTCAATTTCCTGTTAATACAATATTCGTTTAGTTCGGGTACCCTTAACGAGAGCTTTGTAGTCGGGCAAGTCAAATAACAGTTAATTATAATTCGAGTAATAATTTTCTTAGCATTAATTTTTTTTTCTGAATTGATTAACGACCGAGAAAGGTTTTTTTTTAATAAATGATTTAATAACACTGGAATTAGCTGAAGTCTGTTAGATAACACATTAAGGTTTATATTGTAAAATAAAAGAGCATTTATTGAGTGTCAAAATAATATGCAGGACAAGTTTCATAACGATTTTTTTTTAATTTTTAAGGCATTTTTTAAGACATTAAAGAGGTTTCATATTTTATATGTAGTCTAAATAATATATATATTTGAATACAATGATTAGTAAGAAATCCTATTAGAAATAATATTAGGTCGCGATTGGGCTAGTGGGAGATGGCAATGTCACGTGAATCTTAACCAAAGATTGCCCGTTCAAACTCGGTCAAGTATCAGTGAATTTATGTGCTTAATTTTGTTTCTATAATGTATCTCGTGTTACACAGTAAAGGAACATCATCAGGAAACTTGGAAATGAGTTTATAAGAAACCTCGTTATAGCAGTGTGGTGGAATTAGCTCTAACTTCCTCCTCATTTACAGCCACGTCAAGTAAGCCAAAGATCTGGAATAGATAGTTTTCTCTGCGACAAGACCGCCTTTGTACGACTCTTCCTACGTATTTTTATATTATTGTTTTTGATAAATTGTTCAATAAAGATATTATTTTAAATGTAGAACCAAGTATGGACAAAAAACTGATAAATTGCTTGTTGGTAGGGCTTTATGCAAACCTCTCTGGGCAGGTACTACTCACTCATTTAATATTCTACCGCCGAGCAATAATACTTAGTATGATTATGTTCCGGTTTGAAGGGTGTGTGAGCCAGTGTAACAGGGTATATAATAACTTGGTTCCAAGGTTGGTGATGCATTGAATATGTAAGGAATACTTAAAATTTCTTACGACGCCAATGTTTGAATAGTGTATCAGGTGGTCGTTGCTCGTTGCCAACCCATCTTACAGAAAAATAACATGAAAATTAAGAATAATTCACATCTATGTAGGTGACGTAGTAACTTAATAATTTCATAAAAACTTTTGCGGAAGCAAAACAAATCGAAACAAATAAAAAATCTAAAAATAGTAATTATTATAAGTCTATTTATAAGCATGTACTTCTTTATTGCTCATTATTAGAATCAATTTAATTATTATTCTAGCTATAACTTCTTACGTACAATGAGAATAATATTCTTTATAACAAACTGATCATCTCAATTTCGAAGACGTTAAGTATACTTAACAGACGCTTTGAGTTTTCACAGACTTTGTATAAACTTGCTTTGTGTATGTACTTATCAGATGTTTCTCACCTTTGAAGATATAGTACCTGACATAAGACATTATTAATATTAAGCTACCTCAGAGCTTGCTTGTTAATTTCATTATTTTAACTACTCTAATGGAGCTTTATTTATACAAAATTTATTGTTTCCGTTGGTCGTTGAGGTGTTTCAATATATGAAGCCAATCCTCACTGTACAAGCAGGTCAGACTTACCATAAAAATTAATTGCCATCGCAACTGACTCATCATGTTATATAAAAAATCCGTAGGAAGAAAAGTTAAGTGTAAGACTTGCATGACTACGTGGAAGAATTAAATACAAGATTATAGAAATACATTATTTTAAAATATAATGTACATGTTGTACACTACTGTACTGTGTAATATGTACCATTACTGATTCATCCTTGAAGTTCACAATTCACTTGGCCTCTCACATTTCCCTTCCCTATGATAAAGCATTCCACCGCTTGATAGAATATCGTCCATCTATAACGATCTTGGAATATTGCCATGCATTTGATAGATTTGCTAATGTATTCACTCCAATCCAATTTAAGGATGTGTGAATATCTGCAAGCTTATACTGATGCTTGTACCTAAATGATTTGACTGCCTTGTTGGTCTTGGCTAGCTCATTATGCAGCTCAAGGTCCTAGGTTTAAGCTCCTGGTCGGGTCAATTAAATTATTATCAGGTTTTTCTATTGGAAAATTCGAGCTAAGATGGTAAAATGGTTAGAACACGTCCGACTAAACAGATGATTGCGCGTTCAAA
Source organism: Vanessa tameamea (assembly GCF_037043105.1). Lineage (NCBI taxonomy): Eukaryota > Metazoa > Arthropoda > Insecta > Lepidoptera > Nymphalidae > Vanessa > Vanessa tameamea. Next base: position 1,368,848 of record NC_087315.1, on the reverse strand, counting down.
CCCAGTCAAGCACTATTGAATTTATTTGAGTCACTGATCTCATCTCGTGCTCAGCGGTTAAAAGAAAATATCGTGAGGAAACCTGTCAATTAAATTCTGACACATATGTCCACTAATCTGTATTGGATCAACGAAATGGAATAAGCCCTTAACCTTCTCCTCAAAGGCCAGGCCCAGCAGTGGAATATTTATCGGCTATTTTTTTATTCGTAAAATTCTCAGTAGCATTCCGTTTGCCACCACTCGCCTACCAAAATTATATAAAAATAACTTTAAAAAATATATCTTAATGTTTACATAATGTATATTTTTATCGAGACATCATTTTTTCAAAGATAAAACTGAATTGTTCTCGCATTATTAAATTATCGATCGTTTTTATAAAATAATAAAATGAAGTATTGAAAGTGGATCTCCTTAAAAAAGCTACGAAATAAAAATCTCAAGGGACTACTTCGTCGTGTCTCTTTCTCAAAGACACTTAATTTCACGGCGCAATGGTTTGGAGTACCTACTCTTTTATTCTATTTTTATCATCTAACAAACAAAAATAAATACAAATAAAAACACGAATATTATTTATTATTTGATAAGCATTTTCTTATTTCAAACAACTCTTCAATGTCTTATTAATTTTCTTACGTTTACAATAAAACATGAAGTTCGAAAATTAAAATATTAATATTTAATCAAATAAAATATATTATCTTATGGAATAAAATATATATTCTGCCAAATTTCTTTCGTTAGTTAATCTTGGTCTGAAGTAATAATAACCTTTGAAAATTAAATTAATATTTAATTATATAAAGTACAATAAGCTAAATTATAAAAAATATACAAAGAATAAATGTCTAAGGAGTTTCTTTTGCCATTACATATCAGATCAGAGGATGGAATGCACACATTTAGAGCAGCTAGATACGGCATATTCATTAGTTGGTAGTAAAACCGAGCGTGTCATCTTTTTTATACCTACGATGACGTCACCTTAGCCATACTCGAATATAATCATAAAATTATTTTAAAATTAATTACAGAAATTTGAGCAACAAAAATAATTACTAAGTCGTACCTCCACTGTATCGATTGACATTATAAAGGCACAATTACACAAACACAAACTAAAGTCAAGTCAAGTTTGCATAGCACAAACTTCGGGCACGCTTGGTCGGATGTTTTGTGGTATGTCTTATGGTACTTTAAATCTGTACTTGAATGTAATTTCTTGGCTTATTAGAAATTTCACGATTAATTAAATCTACCAATTAGTAGTCTTCATTGAGAATGAAAATCGAGGGCAAAATCGGGCAAAATAAAAAAAAAAACTATGTTTTGACTATCGAAACTTAATAATAGATTTGAATGATTCAGTAAAACTAATGAATTGTTTTATTTCATGATTTATCGACTTAGGTTAGCAAATATGCTCTACACACAGTAAACTAATTCAAAATAAGTGTTTACTAATGGATTATTCGTGTTCGACGTGATAAATTTCATGTCAGAATACTCGTAAACATAGGTATTCGTATGCTCGTTGATAATACATAGTCGTATCAAATTGTTATCAATATGCTATTTAATTGTAATTTTTTTTAATAATGAATTTATATTTTAATTCCAATTTCACGTAGATCTTCTTTTCGCTGTCCGTGTTCCAATCTATTTGGGATCGGGGCTTGTTTTTTCCTTTCATTCTCCTCTACTATACGTCATATCCCTCCTAACACACTCTATTCACGTCTTTTTAAGTCGTTCTAATGCCCCCCCCCTCTATGCTCTTGCTCATCACTCTTTTAGTTACGCGTGTTTATTTACTTACTTTATTATTTATTACTTAACTCTCTAACTCAAACGTTTTCTTTTTTCTGTTATTGGCGCTACTTTTGGGTATCCTCTAATATATTCGTATCTTATCCTACCCATTCTCGTTGCATATATTTATCTCAACATCCTATTTCTTTTCATCCTTCTCCTTCACGGCCCAGCATTCCGATTTCATCTCGCGAGTTTGTACACTATCGGAAGATTGTGAATGGTGCTTAAACTTACAACAAAACGTACAAAATTTCTTTCAATATAATCTATCAAAAAATTGTATAAGCAGTATGTTACGGTTCCCAATATTGCGACAGTTTAAAATCATTCGAGAATGATTATAATTTAACGATATTTAAAATATTACGGTGTCATATACATATATAAATAAATAAATACAATTGATGTGTCTCTTTTTCATTTCAAAATATTTGCCATTTCATTTAGTATGGCTTTTAGACAAAATCAAAAGTAGAGTCATTTTTATTTTCGTCTGTCTGTTTGTCCGGTATATTTTAAATATGAAGCATCCAAACTTCGCGCTAAAAAGTAAACTCAAGTCACTATGACAGGCGATCGCGCTTTTTTTTAATTTTTTTTCGTAATACGTTTCAAGGTATTATATATATATGTCGGAGGAGCAGGATGCCGAACGGTTGGGTTCGGGGATTTATCCGACATTTGGAAGACTAATAATTCATCTCGATTAAGCAACCATCGCATTCGAGTAGCTTGTCAAAACATAACGATTCGCGTTGCCATGACACTTACAGCTCCATTCGGGGTGACCCGCTCTTAAAAGTAAATCAGCCATCAGACATTATTGCCAACTATTCATTAATTATCCAAATCAACAAAGTAAACTCGCCCCGTTATATATATATAAATAAATTAGATTAAATCAGCGTAAAACTCTCCATACAATTAAGTTGTAAAAGGCAAATTCTCAATGATTACTTTATTTATTAAGAATGTAACAGGCACTTTCTATTATATATTTATCAAAAACTTCTGAAAATATATCTTATTACTTTATATTTATTCTAGATAATGAGTAAAATTATGTTCTCAACTACGGGCGTATGTGATAATTTAGGCGTGCTAATCACAGGCCGCCTGTCTCTTCGTCGAAGGGCATACTTGATTGATGACGCCGTTGGCTTGAACGCTAATCTTCAAATTGCCCTACGATATTGAACCCTCTAACATTACTAACATTCAAATTATATTCAATAATAGTTCTTTTTGAATTGAATTGTTTTTTTTTTTTCTTTTTTTACTTGAACATGGTTCTTTGTATTTAAGGTTTTCTTAAGGGTTCCGTACCCAGAGGGTAAAATGGGACTTTTTTACTAACATTCTGTCCGTATGTCTGTCCGTCTGTCACCAAGCTGTATCTCATGTCTGTCTAACTATCACTAATTAGACAATTGGATATTGGTACGAAACCCTTCGTGCGCGAGTCCGACTCGCACTTAGTTTTTTACTTGAAATAGTTTTATTGGCTTCTAATTTCTTCAATATTTATTTCAGTAAATTCATTTGTTAATAATTTAATTTCGAAACGAAAAATATATTAGCAATAAATGTAAGGATCCTAGGTTTATCTTTAATAGTAATAATCGTAATATGTAATGACGGAGCCTTTGCTCGAGCTGGGGGAGCTAATTTGAGAATGTATCTATCCGAGTAATGAGCTACGTCCAAATAGGCTACAATCTTTACTGGGGGGATTACCTTATAGAACTAAAAATACTAATAACTTAATATGAAGCACTAATATATAAGGAACAAAAAATAGAATAGTCCTGAAGTCAAAGTAAATAATCACTATTAAATGTATATGAGTTATTTATTACACGTTCGAAAGGAAAACCTGAGACCTTGGAAGTGTAGGCTGAAAAAACTCAACGGGAATTTTCTTTTCTATTTACCTATTAGTATTACTATTGTTAAGATAATATATATTATAGAATAGCTTTTGTCTTGTGATGATATATATGTTAGAGTAAATGAATTTACACGGGTATAGTACGACACAACTTAGATGTAGCATCGGCAAAATTCGTAAAACCGATCACATCCGAATTAAGTGCATATTAAAAATCATCAATCTCTATCTATTTGTTACGCGAAAATGATACGTATACAAACGTAATAATTTATAAAGTCGTATAACCAAATACATTCGCCGAATTGACGATTAATTGCTTTTTTTTTAAATTCCATGCTACATTTAAATTGTGTCGTACTATATACGACCTCTTTTATTAGAATGACAATAACACACAACGTGATTAGCGTTTTAAAGGTTGTCAGTGGAGAATATAAAGATTCAATGGTGTATTTGTCAGTGTGTGTTCCTTTGTTGAGAGAGGCACTTGGTCTCTTGGTCTTGGGACAGTGCCAGCGCCAGACGTGCGTACTGACTGAATTAGTAAAATGAACATATATATACATTTTTGTTTAAAGTTTTGAATCGCATGCTGGCTGCTAGTGGGTATAATAGTAAACTCTAGACGTGTGCGGGAAATACAACATCATGTTAAAAAAAATTAATAGTTACGATACGATATGGTTGCTAATTGGAAAATATTCATCAGTTTGATTAAAATCAACTTTTACTTAGTTCACCGTTTCATTTATTTTTTTTATAAATTCATAGAATTTATTCATTTTATGACCGGGACAATAATGCAGGGTCTAATTTTTTTTAAATATATTTTTCTGCTGGGCTAAGGCCTCCTCTCCCTTTGAGGAGAAGGTTTGGAGTATATTCCACCACGCTGCTGCAATGCGGGTTTGTGGAATAAACACGTGGCAGAATTTCGTTGAAATTAGACACCTGCAGGTTTCCCTCACGATGTTTTCCTTCACCGCCGAGCACGAGATGAATTATAAACACTAATTAAGCACATGAAAATTCAGTAGTGCCTACCTTGGTTTGAACTCGAAATCATTGGATAAGATGCACGCGTTCTAACCACTGGGCCCATAGCTTTCTCAATTATCTAAAAATATAATTTAGTTTTCATCAAAAGCAAGCCCGAAACTTCTTTAAGATTTTTTTTTGCAATTCCTTGCATTTTTTAAATATTTAGTATTCGTATAAGCGAATGGGCCAACTAATGCTAAGTGGTCACCATCGGCCCATAAGGCCGTAAGAAATGATCACCATTCTTAACAACATAAATGCGCCACCAAACTTGGGAACTAGTTTATTATGTCCCTTGTGTCTATAGTAACACCTTCACCCTTCAAACCAAGCGTTGACCAAGTGAACTCAACTGAGAGATTTAAGATGAATTGTTTTGTTTATTTTTTGGATTTACAGACGAACTCTTGGAGGTAGACTTGTGCAAGTCCGTTGTCAATAAACAAAAATCAATTGGGCTATCGCTAAACAGCACTGCTATGAGCTAACCAGTTTAAATACACGCACAAGGGTAACTTCTTAGTTCGCCGACTTAGTGGCGCATTGAAGATGTTAGAAATGGTTGGTATCTTTTATAACGCTAATGTCTATGGCAATTGATCAATTATCATCAGGTGATATAATTCATAGTCAGCCTGTTTTTTACAAATAAAATATTATGTATGATTTTTCTGTTTGATATGAGACTTTCGCATCGTGATAGTCGGATTAAATTTTGCAATAACCGTGCACTGGAAATGTCAGAAAAACAATTACATCTTATTTAAATGCGAAATAAATGACAGATGTAGTGTTAATTAATAGCGTTTTATTGTAAAAATGTTTTATTCGTTATTTTGGCGATTTCCATATTTCAACTGCAGTTAATGTTAAATAATACTTTGCATGATCTTTGTGAGTAAAAAGCAAGTACACTCAAAGTCAAATAATATGTTTTATTCAAGTAGGCTTTTACAAGTTCTTTTGAATGTTTCAGGAGCTATCTGAATTGGTACGGAGAGTTGGTCTCATTGTAGAATGTAAGCCGAATATCTGGCTTTTGCTCTCTGATTACATGTCAAATGATTTACTTGGTGGTAAGTCTGGATGGTACCACCCATACATCATTTACTCTACCGTCACAAGACAAACTATCTTAGCTTCTATCTAATTACGTGTCAAATAATTTACTTGGTGGTAAGTCTGGGTGGTACCACCCACACATCATACATTCTACCGTCACGGGACAAACTATCTTAGCTCCTAAAGTTTGTTGCGCATTGGTGAGGAATGATTAGTATTTCTTAAAAGTACCAATGTCTATTGAGCGTGGTGACTATTACTAAACCATTTGTTACTGTTCTGTAATTGTATTTCGTTGTATTAATTTTTTCTTATGTTTTATTTAAAGGTCGAATTACAACACGGTTTGACGCGAGAAGACGAAGAAGCTTCACTTTTGTCGTATTGTGTACATGTAAAACAAATTGCACTTGGTTTAATTTTTATTTATACTTTATACATTATTATTTTATGTGGTACCATAATTAAACACCATAAACTTTAACATCATAACATATACAATTAACACCATAAATCAAATCTAGAACTAAATTGTTATTCATTAAGTCTTCATTTAACTTCATGAATAACAGTTTATGACGCACGTATCATTTTAGTTTATACTCTGTGTATCCTTTATATTTTTTTTAACATACTAAGATGTGTTAACTTCATTTCAGCAGAGACTGGAAATAATCAATCGTAACATTTGATCCACACAATTTATTTATAATGGAGCGACATTGAAGTAGTCGGTTCATTAATTATTTTATTTAGAGTTTTTGTAATATCTGATAATTCCGAATGGAGTTATGTTTGGTCTATTAGTGATCGTGATGATACTTTGAAAGAGTCGCCACGCAATGCGCACCTATAAAATCATTGATTTTAAATGTAATTTTATTCATATGCATTTGTATTTGTTGTCTTAAATAAAATCAGTAGGCTTTTACAAGCACGTTTGAATCGTCATTTTTGTAGTATATTAAATGTAAATCTATCACGGGTTCGGAATGTAGATTCTACCAATAAGAACTGCCTAGTAACTCAGTGAGAAAGTTATGCTTTAACAGAATTTTAAATACAAAATTATGTCAATTAAATACAATAAAATTTATATAATATAATTCATTGTACTGGCTTATATATATACACCTGTACGTATACTTCCATGGAATACCAAGAAATGCTGAATAAAAAATAAAATGTATAGCCGTAGCTGCTCCGTAATCCGATGTATATAATATTATATAGTTTCATATAGTCAAGTAAATGCTTTTAAATATTTCCTCTTAGTACGAAGTTGAAATAAAAAATATCGAATATGGTTTTTGTTTTAACATGGGATTACAAAAAACTTTCGCACATACTTGTAAACAATTTAGTTATGCGCTAAGTTTAGTTAAACACTTTTATCTCGTTCTAACAACATTGATTTCACATTCGATAAAAGAAAACAGCTATATTTATCGACCTTCCCTCTAAATAACATTTGGGTAATGGATGTTTAGTATCGGAAACTTAATCTTTTTGTAAGATTTTTTTTATGTGTAGTTTTTATTTAAATTATTTAATTTCTGTCGATATACGTTCAATAAACGATTAATAAACTACCCTAGACATGTTACAATGAGTAGTATCGTTTCGATGGAACACGCGATGGTGGCGTGATCGTTTGTAGATAGGGGTCACGCACGCCCAGTAACCACATAATAACCCCTTGATTGATGAATACATCCCTTCGAGTTTGTGTGATGAGGCCTGACTGACGCTGCCAATGACTTCCTCCTAGGCTTCCATTAGGGAGGATAATTTGAACGGAACTCGTCGTGAAATTATTGGGGTTGTATATGAGGGTCAAACACCACTATGAATGAACGATTAATTAACTCCAGATATTTGAAAGGATTATTTGGGGTCGCTTCGGTATTGTAAACTCTTTCAAATGATTTTTTCTTTCATGGACATATCTCTTATTGATTAATTAAAGTTAAAACGTTATGCATTTCATTACACTAAACTACATATAATAATAAATATTACTACATAGTATAAAACGAAGTCCATCCAGCTGTCGGTCTGTCCATGTATATTGTTAGGTCTTTAAAACTACGCAATGGATTTTGATGCGGTTTATATGCATATGATACGCAAGTGATTTAAAGCAATACAGCATTAATCCTTGTCCAATTAAGTACCTTAAATACATTGTGCATTTAATATAGATCAACATGGTCCTTTACAGTATGTAATTTAAATGAATATTTTCGAAGACATTACAGATTTAAAATGCAGGGACATAGCGGTTTGTATTGTCTAATGACAAAAAAGCTGTGAACGTTGTATAAAAAGTCATTCTGTAGTATATTTACTATCAGCATTGCACTCGTGCAAAGTCGGGCGTATCGCTAGTATAATAATAAAAAAAAACCTATCAAAATAAACCGCATGTCAGGAGTCATTAGACGAGCTATTTGATAGAATTACATGTATTTAACGTGGAGATCAGAATTTGATAAGCGAGTATAACACGGAACAATAGAATATAATGCCAATAAATTAGTCGAGCAAAAATCGAAATATATACTTGACTATGTAAAATAAATTACTAGACAGTAACAATTTTATTTAGTGAATAATCTTTAGTTGTTAGTAAGTTACAGCAAGATACTGATGCAAAGGCGTCTTGTTCAGAATAGCATTCAATGGAACTGGATGCGATGTGTCTGAATTATTCATAGACTTCGAAAGAAGGACTAATCGAGTAAAATGGCTCAGAATCTGGAACTTTCTGACAGATACTAGACTTGTTAAAGTGTAGGTAATTGAGAGATTTTCTTTTTAATTCGCCTCGTTTGAATTATAGTTGTTATTCTTAAGGCTTTACTAGGGTAAGTCAAAATCAAAACCAAAATCAAAATTTACTTTATTCGAGTAGGCTTTTACAAGCACTTTTGAATCTTCATTTAACAAACTATTTAAAGTAAAGCTACCACCGGTTCGGAATGTAGATTCTACCGAGAAGAACCGGCAAGAAACTCAGTAGCTACTCTTTTTCAACGTCTAAAAATACAGCCATGTTAGTTAAACACAATTATATATGTATGTTATGTCTCCTGCCTGGAAGTCAACAAGCATTAACTCCACGCTTTTTTATCATCTATATAATATTGTAGTACCAGCAATATTAAGCATTATTGTGTTCTGATTGAGTCAGTCTTTGTAACTACAGGCATAACATCTTAGTTGCCAAGATTGGTGGCACCTTTGTGATATGTGGAATGGTTAATATTTATCACAGTGTTACGTCTATTGGTAGTGGTGACTGCTTATCATCAGGTGGCCCATTTGCCAGTCCCACTGTCTATATATAAAATAGGCGCTTAGTGTAGTTACGTTGAGCTAGTGCTCATTGTTTCCCCTGAGGAAAGCTTCGCCGTTTCACGAGTACGGACGCGGGTGCGTTATATATACAGGATACCACGGCCTCTTAGTGGGTAGGAATTCCATTTAAAAGGGTCTTGGGTATCTTTAAAAATAAATAAATAATAAGCGACGATTTATTGATCTTATATTTTTGTCTACAACCTACCTACTACTAAATTCATTGGTCCAAGGTCCTAAGTTCAAGGTTGATAGTTTCATTCACCAACCGACGTTGGAACAGTCTCCTTATGGGAATATATCCTTTACTTTATGGGATATAAAGAAGGTATAAATAAAAGAAAGGAAGGATATAAATGATGTACATCATGATCATCATCCAATTTTACTTGGGGTCGGCGCAGCATGTCTTCTCCTTCCATACTTCTCTGTCGGACGTCATCTCACAAGTAACATTCTTTCTAACCATATCGTCTTTCACACAATCCATCCAACGTTTCTTTGGTTGTCCCCTACCTCTATATCCATCCACATCCATTCTCAAAACCTTTCTCACAACATGGCCCTCATTCCTCCACATAACATGCCCATACCAAGACAGCTGGTTTCCACATAGCTTCTCGGTTACTGGTGCCACTTTCAAACTTCCTCTTATGTACTCATTCCTTACTCTATCCATTCGCGTAACACCACACATTCCTCTCAGCATTCTCATCTCCGCCACATGAATAATAATAATGAAGGCGTACAATTTTTTATTAATAGTTTGCTGAATTTCAGGTCGAATTCAAAACAGATTCTTAAAAATCTTGTTTTTATTCTTTCAAAATAATAATTTCCCCTTTTTTATCATAGCAACGGATGTAATGTAATGCAGAAATGGCAATGTGAAAAATAATTTTCCGCTGTTCTACAAAGAGTACTTTAAAAATACGAGGAAGCGAATTAATATTTCATAGTTTACTAACGAAAGCCGACCGAGAATGTCCTGTCTGCGTATATTTATTTACCGAAGCATTACTGTATATACACAAATGGGAGATCTGTATTTGGTGAAACATGAGATTGATAATGACAGTAGTGTGATTAAAAATAAACCCTATATAAATATGACGAAAGACATTTCGTTCGTCTATAAACAACGTTCATTATTTACGTATGTTAAACAATTTATATGTATTTAATTATTTACGTGTGTTGAATCTACTACTATTATCCCTTCAAATTTAAATTAACTCTATCACGCCTAATGTGCCGTTCAATATCCAACTTTTTTTTTTTTTTTTTTATGGCATTGATTGGCGGACGAGCATATGGGCCACCTGATGGTAAGTGGTCACTACGGCCCATAAACAAAGGCGCTGTAAGAAATATTAACCATTCCTTACATCACCTATGCGCCACCAACCTTGGGAACTAAGATGTTATGTCCCTTGTGCCTGTGATTACACTGGCTCACTCACCCTTCTAACCGGAACACAACAATACAGAGTACTGTTATTTGGCGGTAGAATATCTGATGAGTGGGTGGTACCTACCCAGACGGGCTTGCACAAAGCCCTACCACCAAGTAAACTTATTTTTTCCTTTGCATCTGACATTGACAAAATAATATTATATAAATGGAGGCTATAGCATTTAATATTCTGCACCAATGCCTAGTGGCGAACTACAACAAAAATAGTATAAAAACCTTGTCCATAAAAAATACATATTTCATGCTAACTGTCACGGTGATACGTTTTCGGATTCTTTTATCTCCATCAGATACCAATATCTATTTATATATATTAGAGCCGAGATAGCCCAGTGGTTAGAACGCGTGCATCTTAACCGATGATTTCGTGTTCAAACCCAGGCAGGCACCACTGGATTTATATGTGCTTAATTTGTGTTTATAATTCATCTCGTGCTCGGCGGTGAAGGAAAACATCGTGAGAAAACCTGCATGTGTCTAATTTCAACGAAATTCTGCCACATGTGTATTCCGCCAACCCGCATTGGAGCAGCGTGGTGGAATATGCTCCAAACCATCTCCTCAAAGGGAGAGGAGGCCTTTAGCCCAGCAGTGGGAAATTTACAGGCTGCTAATGCATGCACGCATTTATATATATTTAGATGATACTGAGGATCAGATCTGTTGGTCTGTTTTTTTAGGTTAAATTTTGCATTTATACATTGGTTTACCTCGTCGGTCTGGCTTATAAATTCTGAGGTCCTGGATACAAAGCTAGCTAAATAGCTAGTCCTTGAGATAATAAAACGTGGCCGAACTTGGGCAAGTTAGTTGTTATCAGCATATAATATTTAAACATTTTCGTTGAAAACTACTAAAACATGAAGATTATTAAAATTGAATCCTCTAGTATTTTATTCAGAAATATTAAATTAAAATTATAATACTAAGAAAACTTAAATCGTTAAATTGCAACGTTTTATTTCTTGGATGCTCAGTAACCTGACTTTTCAGAGCTTCAACATTGAGGTTAGTGTAAACTAATTAAGTCTGCAGTACGCTAATGAAGTTTATAGAATCGTTAGAAACTTGAACGTGAAATTGGCAAGATTGTTCATACTAACAACTACACAAACCGATTACGAAAGCATTTTTGATGTTAAATCTTGTTATAGTGACGTCATTTACTATGTTTATTTGTTATGGGATTCTCGATATGTTTACTCATTAGATTCACAGATTCAAGCGTCGTAATTAATTAATAACTATATTGTAATGTTTATTTAGGAAAACAATGTTAAAAGACACATATGATGCCACAATTTAAACATATACTGGATTAAACAATATGTATATTTTTGGTGATTAACAATATTTGCAACTGTAATATTTTGTCCCATATATACATACGAATGTTCTTTCAGCCTCCAAGTTGTGTTCCAAAACCCTATCCTGATTTTTAACGATACCACTTTAGGTTGAAACGACATCGTCGTTGGTGAGGTGTAACTTAATATTCATTTAATAATTCATCACAATTATTATTTCATACAATTGCCCTGGAGGGGGTGGGGGAGGCGGACACAGGTTAGCACATGTTCATATTAGTGTAAAAGAGTTTCTTGGATAAAACGTTTATTTTATAACATGTGTTTATTCTGTACCTTGTATGGTAGTCGCTCATTCAAAATAGATTCATCAAACGTCACATTTTTATAGAGATTTTCATAGACAAATAATATCCAAATTTGCGAGGTTTCATGTGACCGTTTGTCAAGCTATGAATTTTAAGTTGACAAATATTTGCACGTCCTGACTTTGCCCGCAAGAAATAAGAGTTTTATTTATGGTATATAAATCGCAGTGCCACCTACTGGGTCTAATTTAATCCAGAAACAACGACTCAAATAGATCAAACAAAATCATCAAAATCGGTCCATCAGTTTAGGAGGAATTCGGTGGCTAAATAAAAAAAAATGTTTTTGTTTGCTTTGTAGAAATTTATCCTTGCGGTTTTATCCGTGATTAATTTGTATTTATTTGCCTGATTCGTCGAATCGAAACTGAAGTCGTCAGGTAATTTAAAATTCAGTAATAAGAATGTTAGCGCCATAATATTTATGTTTAACGCGTAATACCGTTGAAATAATATCCCTTTACGGGCCATAAATAAGACGAATCTTCATCACCTGCTGTAATGTTAATATATCATCATTCAAGTCGCCCTGGAAGATATATAAATCTATTTAAATACATTTCTATATACGACTGTCGACACTAAACGTAGAATACTTGTTTTCGCCTGCGGCTTCGCTTACGTTTTAAGGTTAGTAGTAGTCGTTAGGTTTTAAGCAATAAAAATTTTGAAATGGTCACCTTCAGGCCATTACGAATATCATGTCTTAAACCTCATTTTTGAAGATAATAATTGCTATATTTGCTTACGGCTTTATGCAAGCCAGCTTGGGTAGGTACAACTCTCTCCTCAGATATTCTCCCGCCAAATAGCAATCCTTAGTATTGTTGGGTTCTGGGTTGAAATTTTTCCACATGTGTATCCATCAACCCGAATTGGAGCAACATGGTAAGCTCTAAATCTTCTCCTCAAAGGGAGAGGAATACTTAGCCCAGTGGGAAATTTACAGGCTGTTACTTAAAACCTTGGTTTTCAGCTTAGAGGTATCTCTTTACGAACCGGTGGTAGTCTTTTTACAATCTAAAAGGAATTAAAACACGCTATATTGAATATATGATATGTGTTTGACTAAAAAAATAAATTAATATTTTTTACTCACGACGACCTTTGATTAACGTTTTATTAAATTCAGACAACAAATTCAAACAAACAATGATATTAAATTCAGAGAAATGAGATAACAGTCGAATGTTTCAATTATTCAGTACACACAAATAACGAGTTCAACCTTACTATTTCATGTAATTTGATTTATAGTACAAGTCTTAGAATTGTATCGCCTTAATTTCAATTAGGACTTGACAATCACAATATCTAATTAATTCACTGCTTTATGATTTATAATTAAAATACGTATTCGTTTTAATTAAGAAAACGAATAACTATGTTTTTCATTTACAGATAGAATAGCTTGTTTTATTCGCCTATGTTTTTAGGTGTTGCGGCATCGCAATACCCTTTTTTGTTCCATTAAGTGAATCTCTTTGGTTGCGATGAGTTTTAAATTTTAAAGTAGAATTTTAATGAATCACTTCTGTATGTAGCGTTTTATTTAAGTCACGTGATACTCGGAAGGTATTCGGTGTTAATACATCGTGAGGTATTAGGCGTATAACATACGACGACGCGCTGCGCGACAGATGCGTTCTTAAGGTTGACCGTAAAATACCTCAATTTGTATACAAAATACGCACAGGGACGACTTATCAAAGCTTCGCTCTCGCTTCGAGCACACGGCAGAATTCTTTAGGGTATGACACATTTAAATCTGCAAAATTGCACGGTTTTTATAAACAATGATTATATCCATATCATGTGTATCCATCTACTCCAGCAGTAGCCTTTCGAATTATCTTTATTGTATAGACAGATTGACAAATGGCCCTCGACCGTAGGTATGTACACTGCATGAAATGTAAACAATCATTAAATTGACAGTGCACTATCAACTTTAGGAACTAAATTATTGTCCCTCGTGCCTGTAAATATAGACTCACCCTTCAAACTGGAATACAACAATTCCATGTATTCCTGTATAACGGTGGTATATATGATGATGAACCTACCTACCCAGACAGGCTTGCACAAAGCACTTATTTTTCTAAATTAAATAAAATTTGCATTTGTCTTATTTTTTCTAAATTAAATTAATTTAAATTGCATCACATTGCATTCTTTAAAATGAATTGTATTGATGAATAAGATTGCTTCTATAGTTTAGATTTTTTTATATAGAGGTAGCATCTTTTAGCCGGAGCTTTAGCACGGATTGCCGTTTCTGAAAAGTTTTCCTTAGTAACACAATGGCGTGGTTTCTTGGCAATAATTTTTCGCCATCGTAATCACAAGCATGATGGCGTGTTTACGTCCCCTGTATAGCGTCTGTTATTCTAGAAAGCCAGAGCTTTAATGCGTCAAATGGGTATTTAATAGTGGAGGCCGATACAATCTGAGCGAGACGTTGCAGCGAGGGCTATTTTTATCTCCCTAATTAAATTCAACTTTCGTTTATATCTATATTAAAAGTATTTTTTGGCTTATATACTGCTGTTGTAACAGTTTTAGTCTTAAATATTTCTATATATATGTTCCCGCTTAAACAGGAAAACTGTATAATATAAGTAATATAGAGTTAAGAAGACTTGTTCCCGCTTAGAACACGCATTTTCTTCTAAGGGCCATTAATCAGCTGTTTTTGCCTCAACTTGGGTCGTTGCAGATAAGTTCAAATTACAGCGACACGGTTTTCTTATGGCTTAGAGAATTCTGCGCAATTTGTTTTTATATATACCGTTTTGTTCGCTAATGTTTTTATGTAAACTCGTTCTGGTAAACGTTTAGGTATTTTATATATTACTCGGGAAAAGATTTTCGTTATTTTATTACTTATAATTAATTTCGTTCCTTAGGAAGATGTTTCATTAATAAACGTCAGAAAGTCGGTTAGATTAAAATGTAATGAGTAATAAATTTTAATATTAAATGTTTATCCTTTATTCATGAGTAATTATTTTTTTCTCTACGGAAGGTTAGAATAGACAGTTTTAATGGAATACTTAAGACTTTGGATGGTTGGTAACTGAAAGTTAAGCGCCAACGTTTGTATATAACTTAGTCAAATTCGTGTTGGTCGGCCTTGGTTGTCAGGTGTAAACTAAAAACAAATTAAAAAAAAAGTAGTTTTGTAATTTAAATATTGTATTGTAATGAGATTTATTTTATCAGTTAAATTATAAAATAACAAAATAAAAGCAATCGGTAATAAAAACAATTCATTAAAACTACAAAATTGTATTTAATTATAATATGATTAAAACTTTTCAACAAATATTCGATCATTTTAATAGCCTTAATTTATTTATCAAATCAAATTTTTCTGCTGTCATTTTGAATAATGATAGCTTGAGTTTGTTGAGTCGACGGCATTTTTAGGGATAACCCTTGACTCCAAACTTCAGTGGGGCACCCATTTGTATGCCCTAGCAGGGAAACTAAGTAGTGCCATTTATGCAATAAAAACAATAAGAAAACTCACGGACATAAGTACTGCTAGACTAGTTTATTTTAGTAATTTTCACAGTCTTATGTCATATGGAATGTTGTTATGGGGTAATGCAGCAGATATTGAAATAGTATTTATTCTGCAGAAAAGAGCTATCCGAACTATTTGCAATATTAGCTCTAGGACATCATTACGCGAAAAATTTAAAGAAATAGGTGTATTAATGGCTGCTTCACAATATATTTATGATAATATAATGTTTATACAGAAGAATATACAAAAGTATTCCATAAAAGCTGATATACATACTATTCATACAAGAAATAAGAATAAACTTGTAACCCTTGCTTTCCGTTTGCATACGGTACAGAGAACGTTTTTGGGCAATGGTATACGCATATATAATAAGATACCGGGAAATGTAACCATTTACCATTTACGAAATTTAAAAAGTTTATTAACACTAAATTAATAAATAAGTCTTATTATTCATTAAAAGAGTACTTCTAAAGAGCAACTATGGGAGTTTCTTGCCGTTTCTTCTCGCTTGAAGCTGCATTCCGAAACGGTGGCAGTTTTTTAATATTGACGATTCAAAAACGCTTCGTTGTGAAGTTTACTTGAATAAAATTGATTTGATTTGATTTACGCGTTCCTGAGAAAAAAAAATATTTTCGTATAGGCAAACAGATAGGACAAACGAACAAACAAACAGGTAAAATTTTAAACTAAAAATATAACACGAACATTATATCAGCATGCGACTCTTTGAAAACAGAAGAAAAACTTTATGAAGTGTTTTATAATATATTTTATAATTATTACATACTAGTTGTAGCTCCCGGATTCGCTTGCCTTATAGGGATTAATCGTCAGCAGTTAGTCATAAAAAGTAGCCTATGTCTCTCCTTGGAGTTGAAGTTAGCTTCATAACAAATTTCATCAAATTAGTTTTAGTGGTGTGTCCTTTAAATTATGATATAAGTAAGATCTAGCAAATGGGCCGACTGGTGGTAAGTGGTCACCACTGCCCATAGACAATGGCGCTACAAGAAATGTTAACTATTCCTTACATCGCCAACGCGCCACCAACATTGGGAACTAAACTGTTATGTCCCTTGTGCCTGTAGTTACACGGGCTCACTCACTCTTGTAACTGGAACACACTGTAGAATGTCTGAAGAATGGGTGGTACCTATCCAGACGGGCGAGCAGAAAGCCTTACCACCAAGTAAAAAGAGTTACAGACAGACAGACAGTGTTTCTTTGGTATTAATAATATTAGTATAGATTATAAACATTTACGATTTTAACAAGTACTCCTTCAAAAGAATGTCGTGTAATTGACGATAGTTATCTCAATTACTTACGACACTTACATTACTTAACTTCAACCTGAAAACTTTTAATTAAAATACAAAAATTTTGATTAACTCTAGTAATCAAGTAACCGAGTATCGGACGTGATATGCGACCGAATGAACTACAAATATGTTATTCTTATCAGAGCTGGATGGATCGGTCTAGTGGTTAGAACATATATACGTTTATCTTAACTGATGGTGGTGAGTTCAAGTCCAAGCAAGCACTGAATTTCCACGTGCTTGATTAATTAGAAATAAAATATTTAACGTAAATAATCGACGGTAACTAAGCTTAATTGAAAAAGATTTTCAATTATACTGATTTGATATTAGAAATTATTTTAAAGTAGATGCTGCACCTCTCAAGCTGTCGATATCGTAAGAGCCGACTAAGGGAATTTATGTTAAGCGCATCTATCAATCAAGATGTGAGCGCTTCAATAACCCGTATGGTGGCGGAGAACCGATTTACCATCAAACCTATTCGCAGAGAGGTTTTTGTTTGTAAAAACTGGAAATTAGCCCTGATAGTATGTGGTCACCACATATCATAGACTTTGGCGTTGTAAGAACTTATGTTCCTTGAGACTGTAGTGTGATTACTCACCCTTTAAACTATAATTCAAAAAATATTGAGTGGTACTGTTTAGCTGATTGTAAAATTCTGCCGATTGTTTCCATCCTAGCCTTTCACATCAGTACAATTAAAAAATAATTAAACAATCAATTAATTACGTTACTATTACGAACAATTTAACATATTGAAAACAACAAAATATTGACGTCTTCTAAAATTATTTTGATAGTTCATAGTAGAAACTAGTTTAACAATAATTGATTATATTCGTAGTCGAGACGGCAGCAATTTTCCTCTATCGACATCAATAATATAGCGATCGAAATGAAAGACTTAATTCTCGGTTCTGGAAATCCACTAATTAATAGAAACTAATAGGCATTAAATATTGGATATGGCTATCACGAAAAGATTCCACAGGGGAATTTTTTTTACTACGAACTGTTTTATCTATAAATAAATAAATATTGGACAACATCACCTACATTACTCTGATCCCAATGTAAGTAGCTAAAGCACTTGTGTTATGGAAAATCAGAAGTAACAACGGTACCACAAACACCCAGACCCAAGACAACATAGAAAACTAATGAACATTTTCTACATCGACTCGGCCGGGGATCGAACCCGGGACCTCGGAGTGGCGTACCCATGAAAACCGGTGTACACACTACTCGACCACGGAGGTCGTCAATCTATACATATATAGTATAATTTCAAAAGAATTCGCGTTTTATAATAACTCTCCAACAAATATGTTTTTCAATGATCTCCAATCATCTCATTATTACTCGTGACAGATAAATATTAAAAAAAAAAGTATTTGTGCCAGTCTCAAATAGTGCGTCAAATAAAATAGTATTTAACAAATTATTAAACAACTAATTATAACAATAATTTTATAAGTACATAATGATGTAAAATAAATAGCTTCGATTGTAATCATTATATGTAATAATGTGATATAGTTAATTATGACATCCTATGACGTAACACCGTATTGGAGGCTAGGGCTACTCGCTAACAATAGTTTTAATTAAATGTATTATGTATTGTCTATGTATATAAAAGACACCGATGACATTGTAAAATACGATTATTTCTAAGTGATCGATTACACGATATACGTACAAGATAAATCCTGCGAAATCTTTATTAGTTTTAATTTCTTACATGTTTGACAGTGCTAAATGGACATATGTTATAGCCGCTGATAATAATAAATAAATCCAATTTATAACTGTATTTATTAATATTAAGAGACACTTATAAAACTAGTATGCATTAACAATAAATTAAAATAAAAACATAAATTTTAAACCTCTTTTCTTGACGCGACAAATATCATTGTACGTTAAGCTTACATCACTTTGTAACTGAGTAAGTTGCTCTCGGTTTCAAAGTAATTGAACGTCAAGTGGATTCTTAAGAAACGCACCGACAATACATTTTATTTTATCTTTAATAGAACTCTATTGAACAAATCGCTGCTAACGATTCAAATAATTTGCGAGTACATGTACAGGTCGTTTGTAATTACGGCGTCTAAAATATGAAGTTAGACAAAACTATCCGATTTGCACCGGGCAGTTCTCTCCCAACTTCGTATTGTGGAGCAGTAATGTGCTCGCTAATTCTATGTCAAGAGTGAATGTTAAGTGGTAGCGGGCCGGAGCTACTGTGTTAAGTGTTTTACAAGCCCCATTTTTAGAATTGTGTATCCATTCGCATTGGGGTCGCACTATTTTTATTTGCCATTTAAAATATAATATCTGCAGTGTTGTTTTTTATTTGGTTTCATGTTCGGGATGTGTTTTGTTACTGATTGGTTTAATTTTGATGCTAGTTCCTTGAATTTCTATGTTACCATACCAACCTATGAATCGATTGTTTTTTTTAAAGATTGGCTTAGCTATTATTAGGTAAACAGACGGGCAAATGGGCCACCTGATGGTAAGTGGTGACCACCGAAAGACATAAGCGCTGTAAGAAATATTAACCATTTCCAATATCCCCAAAATGCTACCAACCTTCGGAGCTAAGATTTTATGTCCCATGTGTCTGTATTTACATTGATTCAATTACCCTCAAACTGTTTGGCGGTAGAATATCTAATGAGTAGCTGGTATCTACTCAGACGGGTTCGTAGAAAGCGCTACTACGATGTAAATGTAAAAATTTATTCACTTTACGTATAGAAACGCTCATAAAATTATACATTTCGCTTGGTTGACTAAGCGACTATCTCTAACAAAATTTATTATTTCAAGCAAAGTTGTTAACAAAAAAAGCTAACAGGACGTTATAATAATTAAAATCAAGAACACACCTTAGTTAACATTTTTTTATAATATTTATTACAATTCACAAATACAAAAGCCGAAACATTTGAGCTTCGACAGTAGAAGTGTATATAATATTTCTTACATTTATGATATTTACTTTAAGAGAATGAAATGGAAGAAGAGAAAATATTACTATTATATTTCAAAGTAACATAATTCGGATTTGAAATAATATACCACCGTAGAGCATAGTTAAATTAGAATATGAAATATGCAGTTAGTTTAGGCTCTCGTAGGCCGGACTATCCCTTGGGCTAACTGAAAATCAGATATGCCTCTAGGCTGGAGTAATTAGTTAAACCTCGTAAATTACTATCTTTAGTATAATTCGATGCTGAATACATATTTGAGTGTATGTACATTTTATTTGACTTGTTATATATTACTTGAACTAATATTTGAATAACTGATAAATATTTTAAAGCTAAATTAAGTTATTTTTTTATGTTATAGGTAGGCGGACGAGCAAGTGGGCCACCTGATGTTAAATGGTCACCACCACCTATAGACTATGGTGCTGTAAGAAGTATTAACAAGTCCTTACACCGCGAATGCGCCACCAATCTTAGGAACTAAGATTTTATGTCCCTTGTGCCTGTAGTTACACTGGGTCACTCATCCTTCAAACCGGTACAGAACAATACTAGGTACTGCTGTTTAGCGGTAGAATATCTGATGAGTGGATGGTACCTACCCAGATGAGCTAGCACAAAACCCTACCACTAAAATAAATATTTTCTTATAAATACTCCTTAAATGCCGGTAACGCACTTGCAAGTCCCCCGGTGTTGCATATGTCCATGGGCGGTCCATCAGGTGAGCATCCTGCTCGTTTTCCACCTATCACATAAAAAAAGACTACTAATTCGAAGTAATTTATTTATTTTAATTTGCATCCATTAAGAGTGATCGTGATTGTAAACTTCAAATAGCGTTAAAAACAATCAAATTGCGTTAAACATCTGCAAATGTAATTACGATTAAAATTGAATAACACTCACTTTCATTGTCCAAGATCAAAGGAGAATGCTTTCTATTAATTATTATTCATCAAAGGTTATTTAAAAGCAAATTAACGGGTTGATGCCCAAAAATATTCCCCTGTCAGAAAAATGCCTTCTTATGATATGGAAAAGGCTTGAAGCTCATTTCACCGCTGCTTTAACATGGGTTTCTATGTGCACGTCAAAGAATGATTTTAAATATAAGTATTCTTAGGAAGTTTTCAAAGTAGTTACCTTTACGTTACGAATGGTAAAAAGTATGTTTGATGATCTTCGATTTAGTTAAACATCAAATGGCATAAAATATTTTTTAATGACTACTTTTTTGTCTAATTCTCTGTGAATACACATTAATATTGTAAGCAGTGTTCATTATCTTGTATAACGTAATGGCTCGGCAACTGCGATTGTCTATGGAGATTAGCCAGATGTCCAAAAGATTTTATACTACATAAGTGTTGCGCAAAAACAGGTAAACTTTTGCTCACTCTCATAATTAGATTAGACAGTCGGACACAACGGATGAGTTCAGGTATGAGATACAGACATTACGTACTTTCTGGGTATAACACCAAAGACTTCTAAACGTCGGGCTAAGAAGTTGGATTTGACAGAAAAACACTATAACAATTTACTGACTCTCTCACTTAGGTTTTGAGTCAATCATCTTAAAAAGTGCAGTCTTATAAGTTAGCCATTAAATTAACGAGGAAAAATACTATTTATTTCATTATAATTATAGTTATTTGCTTGGTTTTGATTTAATAATCATAAGCAATGCATTCCTTTTCTCAAGTCGCTATTCTTCATACGAAAATGTTCTAGGTCTGAAAACATGCTTGAGACTTTTTATAACCTAAGTTTTTGTTTCAGGATACTTCTGGCATATAACGGACTTTCATTACGACCCACTTTACACCGCACAGGGCGATACTAGAAGACGTAGGTATAAAATTATGACGAAGAAATTCATAAAGTAATGATTAATATTGACTTTCTGAAATGTATATGGAAAAAAGAGCAATATTTTATCATCTATACTAATGTTATAAATCAGAAAGTAGCTATGTATGTCTATTTGTTATAACATGACTAATTTGAATAAAAGGTAACAAATTTAACATTGATCCCAGGGCCCTGGATGAGGGTATAGGTACATAAATTACGTTGACATGGGCGGAGGCGTAGAGAATAGTTAGTTAATTAACCTAATAAAATTAATTAATGTTGATTTATTTTTTTAACGGAATCATCAATAAACTTAATTCAAATAGTATAATAAAATATATGTTGTAGATTGTCGAAGAGCAGACGAACGAGGAAGTTCAGGTCACCACCGCGCACTCGGGCGTCTCGGTGATTACTCATGCGATAGCTCTCTTGAGCTCATCCAATCAGCATTACGATATATGCGTACGAGACACTCGGAAAACGTTGAATTCGTACTCTGGACGGGGTAAGTGTTCATTTAGTTCAAACTAAACTGTAAAATAATTTTACTCTCCTCATCATCATCACCTGATGATGATCAGTAGATTTTAGTTTACTACTGGCCATCTCCCATATTATGCTAATTGGCTCTATTACCAACTCTCCCCGGATCCTTGCTCGCTGCTTTCTAAATATCATCAACTCAACCTAGCTACAAGACGCCTTACACTACGCATGACTATAAAAATAAAATTGTGTATGACGTCATTTTTAAAAAAAATCTAACCTAACCCTAATGTCTGATGTCATTTGTGACTTCTAATTCCAAAAGTATTATATCACTTAAGATTAACAGAGACACTTCGCAATACCAGCATTCGCGTCATTAAATTTATTAAAAAACTTATGTATCAGGAACGCCATAGATCACTTTCAAAGTTACTCGGAAGACATTGCTCGTTAGCGATAAGGCCAGCTTTTGTGCTATTAGACTGTTTTATTAGTTGCACTGTATCTGGTTTACCATCGTATACAAACTTGAAAGTCGATTTATCCTTAAAGATTTTTCGTGGCCTCAAATTTTGGAGTAAAAATCACCAGTCCTATTTTAACGTACCCCGTAGCACTTACTTCTATAATAATCATTGTGACTTGTGTAACATGTGTTTTAATTTTGTAGTGACATCGTCGCCGATCAATATTCCAGTAATGAAGACAATAGGTACCAGGCGATCAGAAACGTGACGGAGCTTCTTCGGATGACATTCAGTTCCCACTTCGTTTTTCCTGTCCTGGGTCACACAGATCCTGCACCGTCTGAAACATTAACCAACCTTTGGAGTCATTGGCTTCCAATGGAAGCTTTACAAACGTTGAAAAATGGTACGTAATAATAAAAATCATACTCGATTGTTAGTGGGTAATATCATAATTTTAGCATGTTGTTCAAGCCTTCATATTTGTTAGTGCAAGCGCAGAAACGTAAACCTAAGAAAACACTGCCCATAGTCATTGGTATCGTAAAAACCAACCTTGGCAGCTAAAATGTTATGTCCCTTGCCACTTGCCTTGCTAGTCACACTGGCTCACTCATCATTTAAAGCCGAATACAACAGCATTAAATATTGTTGTTTCGCGGTAGAAAATGTGATGGATTGGTAGTATCTACGAAGACGGACTTACACGAAGCCTACGTTATTTCGATGCTACCAACCTCAGGTAGCATCAAAGATTGCTATGAAATTAGGTCCACTAGTAAAAATAATGATATTAACGCTTGATACAACCCTTAACGTCTGCCTCTGATTTGTTTTCCCTTATATTGCGTTGTTTCATTACAAAAAGCTTTGTGTTTATTTTCTGAATTTCAAATAATAACACAAAGAGACATTGCTGTGTAATTATTGAACTGCTACGCATAGTTAATTATTAGTAAGGACTTTTTATTCAGATAACAGAAGCCTTTAATTCATTGTTCAATTAATAACATGTTCTGGAAATAAATAAATGAGATACATTTCATTTTCAAAAAGAAATTATTAAATTGAATTACTGTTGTTGTTTATTTAACTATTTTTAAAATTCTTAACTATAAATATCCACCGCCGTTCCTAGTTGATTGTTTTGCAATTTAGCTCGCTGCAATACCTTAAAAAAAACCTTTCAATTTGAATGGTACTTTAGAATGGAGTGCATTTTACTTTGACGCCAAGCTATTCTGAGTTTTTGCTAATCGGATAAAGATAAAACAGTCAGAACGTTCTTGATTTTTACCGAGTTTCGTTATAAACGATTTGATTTTTGCTTTGACTATTTCACCAAAATGTTTTCTAAAATTGAAAAAGAGAAAATTCTAGTTTCAATTTCTGCAGTTTAAAACTTATTTGTAAACATTTGATTAAACTTTGCGATTTGAAAATGCAAATAAAATTTACATTCAGTTTTACATTTTTCATTTACAAGTTAATCGAATCGGTTTAATTTTTGTATATTCAACTTTTGACATATGTTATAAGATGCTCTAACTTTAAGTGTATACACGTTCGTGTGTGTGTGTTTCTGTGTGTCTGTGTGTGTTTTCATATACCACTCTTAGCTTGACAGTTATTGAATTAATCATCGGTTTAGAAAAGGTTAATGTACGCGAAAACCAAATCAAAACGGACTTATAACAGTTTTATTATGACGACATATATATTTTTTCTAATATTAAATTGAGTTTAATTGCGATGAATAACACAAAAGACATTTTTATAAAAATATACATTGGAGTTATTTTGTACAGTTATTTATTTTTCACCACAGGTGGTTACTACACAATAGAGCAGTCACACAGCAAACTGAGGATTGTAGCTCTAAACACGAACCTGTTTAGCCTCGGTGAAGCAAATGGCGTGCATGCACGACGTCAATGGGAATGGTTGGATCAAGTATTGGAAAAAGCAACGACCAACAACGAAATGGTAAGTGTGTAAAATAAGTTTACAATTAAAATTAATATATTCCATTTGACCAAACATCGGCGATGATGGTCAATCACGGATATATTAGAGTATGCAAGTATGTGCCTAAATATACGTACACTGTGCATTTCCTTATTCTCATTATCTGAAGGGATGACAATATGACTGTTACGATATCACACGCAGAATAGAGTTTGCGCGCTTTCAGATCTACGTGAGTTTAATCCAGGCAAATTGTACCGGATGATGCTTCTAGATGATTCCAGAATTGCTTCAGTGAGAAATCAAAACATTTTTATTGATTATGTGCAATCACAACTGACCTCATAATTTGCAGCCATGCACAGTAAGACAGTTTACAGAATTCAATTATCTCAAACGATGATTATTATCCAATTGTTCTGTTTTCATATCCAAGTTCTGCTATATGAATTTGTTAACGTTTAAAGTTTGGTTCAACCCGGAACGGTAACATTTTCGCTGCTAACTCTTGAAGTCAATTTCGTAATTCGCTTGTAAGAATAATTTTAAAGCATTTCAGGTAAAAATAATGTTTATGTATTGATTTTTAATAATGAAATCATTTTAAAAAAATAATGTGGTTAAATATTGTAAGTAAAGCCTCGTCTGACTTTTTTTTTTCATTTTAGATATTTAATTGCTGATTGGTGATTTATGCATCGAGTTTATATATAAAATTTAAAGTTTTAGTCACGTGACGTTGGGACAAAAAATAATATGAAGTAACAATATTGTACAAAAACAAACAAACCCATCATGACTTAAGAGAGTGTCATGCAGTTTGCCATGGGACGGGGTACGAATCGGTATTACCTATAAGGCACGAATGAATGTTTCACGTCAAACACGAATATCTTTTGTATATATCAAAAGATATTCGAAACAAGAAAGGCTTCTACAATGAGCCTATAGCGTAATCTTGCTTAAGTCAGATTTCTAAGAAATGTCTGTATAATTTAAATTAAATTATACACACGTCCTCCCACGCGACATGAATAATCATATGTTAGTATTACATCAGGTGACGGATATTTGTCTTATTTATGACGTAAAATGGAAAATTATTCCATTTTTCGTATTATTCGTTATAACGTTTTTCGTATTAAGATGACAGACGACCAAGTAGACCAAGTAGACCAAGTTTTCGTAAGCGGGTGAATTTACTATAATTTTAGTCTGAAGCAACATTAGGGCAGCGAAATCAAATCATTAGTAGAAACATTCTCATAGTTGGTGCCAGGAAACGACTGCCTGTAAAATAAATGGTTGGTTACAGAAAAGTACAGAAATAACGGTGATGATTTGTTTAATATTTGTTAACTTCTATTACACACACACATCAGCTCGCATTCGTCCACTGCTGGACATAGGCCTCTCCAAATGCACGCCACTGTGGTCTTTCTTCGGCAAGTCGCATCCAGCTCCTGCCAGCCGTCTTGCGCAAATCGTTCTTGCGCAAAACTTCTATTAGTTATATATAATTCAAAGAGCGGGTAAGTTGTTTAAGGGACGTAGCAGCGAAAAATTCTCAGTAACAGCTCATAGATTGGAAGATGGTGAAGTGTGTGCTCCCGTGCCTCAGAAAGCACGTGAGGTGATTGGTCCTGTACCTGAACTCTTTCCGGTCGTATTGGATTACAATGGAGGAATACAGAGTGCACTGTGTCCTGCTGTTGTCGGCTGGTCTTCCTTGTGATAGGTTCCGTAGTCGACGGTCAAAATGACATCAATTTATCAATGACTTATTTACAAGAGATATAAATTTATTAATAAGTAATTTAAAAAATATCATACGATAACTATATTGAAAAATGATTTTGATTTTGACCTTAATGATTTGGAAAAGTGCATTAATTACATACAGGTAGCTAATGAGGTTTCTCTTAAATTAATGATGTTTTTAAAATGTATCATTATGTTTATTGTCTGAAAATCCGATGCAATTATGAGTTTTTAGGCTTTTGTATTCGTTTTAATGACGCAACATTGTATTCAACTTTGATTTAGGTCACATATTATGATAGGAGTTCAAGTACTGAGGCTTCATTATCGTTATGGACTCTCTTGATCTTACTAATTCTGATATTGTAATTTATTCATTTTTTATTTACGTTCGCAATCCACAACTGATATTTTCTGAGTCAGAACCAGCTTTCGCTGGAGGCAGTGAGGCCAGCCTGTTTGCCTATTATTCAATTTAAAAAAAAAAAAACTTCATTACGCAACGTAAAGCATGTGACGAGTGTCGAATATATAATTTCATGAATAGTGGAATTATAGTTAAATGCATGACTTGCATTAAAGGCCGTTGTTTGTCTGTTTCACATTCTGGGTTTTTTTATTGAATGGTATTCGGCCAATCTGTTCAATATTACAAAGACCTTCCTTGAAGGACGGCAACGCATCTGCAAGCCCTCCTGTGTTGCAGATGTCCATGGGCGGTGGTAGTCACTTTCGATCAGTTGAGCTTCCTGCTCGTTTGCCACCTATAACATAATTAAAAAAAAAACAACATTAAATATTGTAATTAGTTTTTAAACGACGTAATCCTTTAAAAACGAATTATAATATTATGTGTATTCATGTATTTTAATAATTTAAAGTTCACGTCGTAAGGGATTAAATAATTTTGTTTGACTATATATAGAAACAGTTTATACAAAAGACATTAAATATATTCACTGATACGGAATGTGTATTTTTATTAATAGCCTGTTTCTACTCGATCGGTTTTTGTCGATATTGCTTTTCTGTTTTCCCTGACATCAAACTTCACCTGGCAATTTGACTGTCCATTTCTAGCATCCATTTTTAGGTATTTTCATTTAAATAATGTGTTTGCTTTTAAAATGATATTGGAAACATCAATTTCTTTTAGCTCATATGTTATGGATGGGTGATTATAAATTTTATATTTTGACTTATAACCGTTTCAGCAAATTAAACTTTTATTTTAATACTAGGGTTAATTTTTTAGTAATACAGCTAAATTTATCAAGTACTAGCTCCAGACTTTTTAATGAACTAATATTGCGTTGGGTAAAATGTTTTATTTATTAATGTATTTTAACAAATTATTTTGCAGTTTTACAGATTTTTTTTCTATAAAATTTCGAATCAAAAGTGCTTGTAAAAACCTACTAGAATATATATATTTTTTATTTTTGACTTTCAAATAATGTTCTTCCAATGATAACCTTAACTACTACTAGAATACTAGAAATCAAGTCGCTCCGGATCGCAAGTAATCACGTAATACAAATTTTCTATGATAAGTCGTAAAATTATACCAATTTATTAAAGATTTCGTATGAATTACACGAAGGAGTTTCTAATCTCGTAATTTATGAACCTAGATCCGGACTTCCTTTGCGGTTCCGGCGTGCTGGTTATAATACCGTCAACTAACAAGATCCATTCCAAACTTGAATTACTGAGCTATAATGACACTTAATGGACTAATAATACCTAATTAAAAATATACTTGTATAATAAAAATGATAAAAATTAATTGAAAATAATGATTTTAATACGTACTTTACTTATTTAAGAAAGATACTTGATACTTTAGTTGATAAATTAATCAAAATTTAAAATTGGAATACAATTGATACATTTAAAAATATATGTGATTAAATTTTTTTTTTTATTAATATTAAGTCCTAACAATATATGAATAAGAATTAAAAATTGTTACTGTATAATTCATGACCGCGTGGGAATGCTAGCATCATTTCTCCGTTTAATTGCAATCGTGATCCTCTGGGCAAAAATGAACCAGCCTGTCACCAGTGAAGGCAACATGAGGAGGTGTTATACTTTTATGAAACTTTTCAGGCCGTGTTTGTGTGTGTGTTTCAACAACAATTGAGGCAAAAACATAATTTGGAATCAGAAAAGAATATTTGGATCGTTTGTTCGCCAAGGACATAGCGTAATGAATAAATAATAATACCCTTAGTTTGTATAAATTTGCTGAAACAAAATTCAATCCCATTAGCAGACAAAAACTTAATAAATTTATACGTAAAACATACACACAATGAATAATAATAATAAAATTAATCATAACAATAACAAAATTTTGCAAGATAAGATAAATTGCAAAAGGTCCCATTATATTCTTGAAGTACAAATACTATTCAGAAGTACGAAAATCTACAGAGCAATAAATAAAATTGCATTTAATTACCTTGGCCAAGATGGCCCAGTGGTTAGAACGCGTGCACCTTAACCGATAATTGCGGTCAAACCTAGGCAAGCACCAATGAATTTTGATTTCCTTAATTTGATTTTATAATTCATCTCGTGCTCGTTAAAGAAAAACATGTTAAGGAAATCTGCACGTGCACATGTGTAATTTTTATGAAATACTGCTTCATGTGCATCCACCATGCATTGGAGCAGGGTTGTTGGAATTAGCGCCAAACCTTCTCCTCAAAGGGGCGGAGGAGGCCTTTGCAGTGTACTATTTATAGGTAACTTACCTTTAGTATTTATTTTAAAGACAAGCTTTACATTTGCTAAACAAGTATTCTTATAATATGTTAAACGGATATATTTATTAGAGGAAACGTCGTTATTTCAGCATATTCATGTTGCGCGTTGCATTGTCTAAGAAAATATGCAAATACAAATATTATTTTAGAAGCCCCATCTTTATTGTTACATTCAGGACGTTTCCGCATTCACAATTATGAATAATAACGATATGGTAACCATATTTCACGGTTACACACGGTAACAAAACACTAGAGACGTTATAATTATTATCATGTAAGTTACGAATGTTTGCTTGCGAAGACAGAGAGAGGAAAGGGATATGCGTGTAATATTAATATAGAAGGCATTTGGTGGTTGTAGAAAGTTGGTTTTTGGAAGATTTTCTTTGTTTCTTTGATTAGTGGACCTTTGGAAGGCACCCGGGTCCGTATCGATGACTTGAGACATAAGGAAATTGTCATATTAGATCGAAATTCAGGCCCACTTTTGGACGTAGGTCTTTCATAATTGGCCCAACTTCTACCAACTCTGGATTGGTCAGAGGACACAGGACCTTATGACTATTACTTTTTTAAATCACTTATTCAAACATTACATAATATTGTCATGGAAATTTTGCTAATTACTATTTAGTGGACGTAACACGAAGTTAAAAGAAGATTTCCGATTAAAATCCAACCATATACTGTTGTGATGCCGGGGTTATTTTTTGTTTATAAAAAAATTATCTCGGACGGAAGCCTATTTTATTGAAGTTTTGAATGATGTTCACAACCACTTGAGACTAATTTTACTAGGTTTCAGTGACAGTCAAATGGAATGAGTTGCATATTTTCTCCTTGAAATACAAGAAGAGGTTTTGTCCAGGAATATTTACCGTCTGTTATTGTGACTACAAACTATCTTTATTTCATTTACATGCAAACAAATCCGATTTTCAATATAAGGGATTACGAATATGTCAAGTTTTGGTTCTGAAACTCTGAAATATAAGGAAATATTTGACATACTTTTTTTTTCTTACAAAGGGCTCGCGGAATCAATTTATGCTTGATTTTGTCGCCTCGAGAAACCGGGGATTTGGAGGCAATTTAGACAAAATATATTTCAAGGCTGAAGATGTTGTTTTGTTTATTCGAATAAATCGAAAGCATCATTTGAATGTCTTGGTTATCCGTTGAGTTTGTATGCTTCATTATTATTTGACATTTACTTAAAGAACCTGTTTTTTTTAATTTTGTTTTTATGTGTAAAGAATAATTCGATGCGAATGAGATGTAGTAGATATGGCCAAAAAATTCTGCAGCCTCGCCGTGTTGAGAGTGACCATTGCATTAGATTTATCGAGTAAAGAACCAAAATTTCCTCAGTTTCTCTAGAACTTATTGTCTTTTGACTTTTTGTTTTATATAGGAGTAATTATATTTTGAAGACTCCGCCAAACTCTTTTTTATGCATACAGACTACGCTTAACTCAAATTAATGGAATAGTAGATACCACCCACTTATGATATATTTTATCCTTATTTATTCCGGTTTGAAGGGTGAGTGAGCTAGTGTGACTGTAAGCACAAGAGACATAACATCTCACTTCTGAAGGTCGGTGGCGCATTGGCGACGGAAGGAATGGCAAAAATTGCTAACGGCGCCAATGTCTATGCCCAGTGCAGTGGTCACCACTTACAATAGGAGTTTAAACAGAACTTGGAGATTGAAAGACAAGCATAAGAAGAAGAAAAAAAAATCGATATATATAATATATATAATACATACATATAAGCCTTTTTCTCTCCTCACTCTATTTATTCATGAAAATTCCATTTAAATCCATTGCGTAGATTTGTAAGGAGTGTTATTGATACTTATTTTATTTATTGGTTTTTAATAATTTTGGTAACAGCTGACCGATTTCTCTGTTTTTTTACCTCAATACATATGTTTTTATTAATTGTGTACGATATACGATACTAAATGTATTATATTTGGTTAATAGGTCTACATTGTGGGCCACGCAGCGCCCGGCTCCGATTCCAGATATAACGCCTACTCCGTCGATGCCAACACTAAATACCTCCGGCTTGTACGGCGACACGCGCGGATCATAGCTGGACAGTTCTTCGGACATCTACATGTTGATACCTTCAGAGTCATTTATGATAAAGGTAATACTAATTATAATTCAATATTTTGAATTCAAAATTATAATCTGTCATATTTATGGTTAATCATAAACAAAAATGTAAAAACAATAATGTTACAACAAGTATTTAATACTTGTTGTAACATTATTGGTGGAGCTCTATATATCGACATTAACTCCAAATAAAAATAAAAAACATGGTAAATATCCTGTATTAAATACTTGTAGTAATAAAAATAACCATGTTAATTTAAAATCTTATATAGTAATGTTATACAGTCCATAAGTATTTTAATTTTAGCGGACTAGTTGGCGTTTTATACCATTCATACGGGTTACTCATTTTCACACATAAACACGTTAAACCTATTACATCGCTGTTTTTCTTTCGATTGCTAAAGTATATTTACCTTTTCGAGGTTCATTGTATAATTAATAATCATAGGACTTACGAGACGCTCTAGGTATTTGCTTAAATGAGCTGAGTAAATGAATTGTACTTATCCCCGTTGCACGAATTCATATTAATGACTTCAATACAATTAAGAAATTCCACAGTGATTTATGGAATTATATTTATGTATATAGAAATCATACTAATATTATACATGTGATTTGGATGATATTTGATTTGAGAGCTAATTTATACCCTGCTGTTTGGTGGTAGAATATCCGATGAGTGGGTGGTACCTACTGCGGGCTAGCACAAAGTCCTACCACCAAGTAAATAATTGTTTTATATATACAGTATAGAAAATGCTGAAAATAGTTAATTGTATCTAAGGTGGATTGTAAGCATATTAAATCAAATCAAATTTATTTCACGTATCTGGTTAACTTTTCAAAAAGTAAAACATCATAGAAGGGTTAAATTTGCTTCTTGTTTGTCGAAAATATACCATCAGTTCGGAAACAAACACCACGGACCCGAGAAGAACCGGTGAAACAAATTCAAAAAGACTATTTTTTTTATTTATACTAGCTTATGATCCTTAATATTGACTTAACGAAAAACAAAAAAAAAAGAGAACGGATTGACACACATGGAAAAGAATGTACTGAACTGTTTTTGACTTCGCTCGGGTGCAACTTACATATTTTACAACGTCTATTTATTTATTAATTTAAGTATGTCTTAAACGGGACTTCCGAATAAAATATAAGTTATCAGAGGCCTTAACACTAAGATAATCTTATATCTTCAAATTGTATTCCAAAATCTTAAATGTCTTCGATATAGACTACCAACCATACAGAATTTACGTGAAGGAAATATCCGAAATGTTGGCAGTATTTAGTCTTTGTTAGGCCAAGCATAGTCCTTGGTCGATGTAGCTCACAGGGGACAGTACTTAGGTGCCCCGTCGACTCGATAAGCCGTTTTGAAATATATTTGAATAAAGACCAGGATTTAAACATCTAGAACTGTTACTCGAGTGTTTTCCATCTTTATTAGAAAATACCAATACTGATGTGAAAGGAAATGTTGAGGTTTTATTTAAATATAGAATACAAGGAAGTAAGTGGTGTATGCTAGATCTGTAAAGATATAATGAAGAAAATAAGGTCAATTATTGGCTTCATATAGTAATCAACTAGTGTTGCCAGTACTGAAAATATAAATATCGATTTATTGGAATATAAAATCGAGTAAGAATCATCAGTCTCGTCAACGTTATTCATATGAAGTTTAATTAACCTTTAATGAATGATTTAATAATTTACTTTAACAATTAAGGCGGAATTGTTAATTTTTTTTGAAAACAGTATAAATCTGATTCAAAAGTAAAAGCATTACTATAAAATATATTTCTACTTTACTTACGCTTTATATATAGTTTTACTATTTAATAATATTATATTTAAACGATTAACGGCAAACCACAATCTGAAATATCTCGTACCATGGACACGGAATACACAAACAGCTCTCGCTATTAATCCGGCCGTGCCTTCGCAACGTCCTCTGGTATTTGAGCAATCCCACTTACTACACAATATGATGTATCTTGAATTTTGAAGAGTCAAATAATACCCAATATATAGACTACAAATTCATCGGACATCAAAATCAACCATCAAAATCATTTTTACATTAACAGCCTGTAAATTTACCAATGCTGGGCTAAGGCCTCCTCTCCCTTTGAGGAGAAGGTATGAGCATATTCCACCACGCTGCTCCAATGCGGGTTGGTGGAATACACATGTGGCAGAATTTCGTTGAAATTAGACACATGCAGGTTTCCTCACGATGTTTTCCTTCACCGCCGAGCACGAGATTAATTATAAACACAAATACGGTACGGTAGACATATATAAAATTAATTATCGCATAAAATAAAGCTACTAATTTCCACAACGATTCCCTATATTAAACTACACAATTCAACGCTTCACGCTAGTTTGCGACGATAAAATGTTTAAACATAGTTAATAATTGCGTGTGTATTTAAAACACGAACTAACTTTTTCGAAACCGCTTTAATGATGCCGTGAAGCAAAGCCTTGCATGTTGAACACAGCCTACAATTTACGGGAACATTTTAAATCGATATCGTTTGATTAGTGCCGGATAAAAAACATTCGTTCTATGGTATTAATTTTCGTTTCTGTTATTTACTTCTTAGGTACAGATATATTCATTAGTTTTATATTTATCTTTAAATTATTTATTTTTTACTAAAAAAACTACAAAAATATAATTTAACGTCAAGTGGGCTGGTGAGTGAATAGATCTACACGTTTATGCTAAAATACACATAAACTACAAAGATTATTTAATTACACAATAAATAAAATACAACATAACTGTTATGGTTATTCAACCATTAATTTTATTGATAGACTTTAATAAATTTAAATTATAAGATCATTTAAATGTATTATTATTTCACCTAGACATTTTACGTCAGATTAATTATTATTAATTTCAGCTGATATTGAAGCTCTATCGCAATCAAAATATTCGCTACCGTGTTATTGCTATAAGTAAAGTTTAGAAAGAAAACGATTTGACAAAAAGCGATATGGTTACATTTTAAGCTTAACATTGAAGTGACGTATTTGACGCATATCAAAACGTATTTTTCGTCTATGACAAAAGTTCAGGCTTTTTTCTAACTGTACATTTAGTCGGTTTGGAAATCAACATACCTACGAGAAATTTAATATATAAAATGTACCCGATTGCTCTTTGAAATGCAGTGTTATTTATCAGACTCCTTTTTATTAATTTTTTTTTATGTTAGAGTTGGCAAACGAGCAGGAGATTCACCTGATGGAAAGTGACTACCACCATTAAATGAATATTCTATTAGTTTTTTTCAATGGCCGTGTGTTCCATATTGTGAGATAGATGTGTGAGTATGTCTTTCGGATTGTTAATCATTTTATATTTTAATAATCTAATCCATTTGATGATAGCATTACTGTAGTCCTTTCTGGGTCGGTACCATTCACAAATCAAATATTATTTTGCCAAACATCAATACAAGTAGTATTATTGTGTTTCGATTAAAAGGAACATAATATATTAGTTCCTATAGCTAATGGAGCGTTGGCGATGTTAGAAATGGTTAATATTTCTTAAAGCGTCAATGCCCGTGGACGGTTATGACTTGTATCATAAGATTGTTCATTAACAAAAGTCTTTAATTTTCGATTATGATGTCTGTTATGATAAAGTTGTTTTATTATAATGTTTAATACATACATACGAAGAGCAACCGCTGTAAATATTAAGGTTAAAATTAAGCTGATGAATAATGAAATCATCCCTGTAAACTAGCGATGAGTAATCGTCCCAGATACAAAAATACATTTAAAATATATTCATGACTGTTGTAGGGTTAACATGTATGGACCACTCATACTAAAATTCTATATAGGTCCTAAATATATATAAAGAGAATATCAGTTTGACTCTACTGTTTTATTCGAAAGTTCCACATAAATATCTCACATCACAACACATACATTGGATTTTGTTTTCGATTACTTTTTTTAAGAGTGAAATTATTGTGCGAATATTAAATTGTAAGTTTCAGTGATATTTTTTATATATTTATATATCAGGTGCCTAAGCTGTTAATTTTTTTTTCCACGCGAAGAAACGCGATACTAAAATGTGCGCGATTAAGCACTACAACCTACACAATATTTAAATTATTATACGGAATATTGTTATAATTAAGCTCAACAACAAATCGTGATTACCTCGAGGCACGTGAAATAATAATATTGAATAACATTTAGATTAAAGTATTTACTTTAACAAAATTGCCATGAATATATATTTTTATTACGTTTTAGAACAACCCGTTTCTTGGGCGTTTCTCGCGCCATCTGTGAGCCCTCATCACGACCCAGCGGGATCGTCCAATCCAGGTCTAAGGCTTTACAAATTCGATTCCGACAATGGTAAGGTAAGTAAGCTATATTTTATAAGGTGATTAAGAAATGTACTAACGTACAAGTATATGTAAGGCTACATACATACATACAGCTATGAAATGATGTCTAGTTTTTGAGTGGTATTTAAAGGTTACAATTATAGGTCGCTTTCAAATTGAATGGTACTTGAAACTGGAGTTTTCGAATAAACGCTTCAAAAGTATTTGGCTCTTAGTAAATGTATTAATGTTTAAATATATATTCCCTTATGTCGAATTCGTGTCTGGAACTCCAAAGCAATCTAATTTAAACAAAACAAACTATTGAAGCGTTTATTTTATCGTTTTTTATGTCTTTTTATCATTTTTCTTTATTTCTCTTCAATTATTTATTAAGCAACAAAAATGTTGTACAAATGACTGTGTGTACTGTATACGTATAAACAATGATGGATTAAAAAAATATTCTTTTTACTGTTATTGTCAATAAGATAGTTACTACCTAATGCAAGACTTTAAGCTTGTAGTTCTGTCAGTTTCATGTTTTTTTTTTTTAAATCTACTAAGTTTGTATATTATGGGATTAATCTACAATCTTCCGTGATTTTTTTTTACTTAACAATTGAACAAAAAATAGTTACCATAATAATTATAATATGCATTTCATTACTTTAAAATGGCTTGTTTATTTTACGAAATTATTAAAAAAATTAACAAAAACTCTCGAGATTTGAAGTTATGTCATAAATTAATCACCTGACCTCTAACATTTGATATTCATGTTTGATTATACTATAAAGCAATATCAAAGTATTAAGAGTACAGTCAATTAACAATGAACTACCAACCGAACGGACATGAATGGAAACGTCCTTTGTTCCTATAATTACACCAGCTCACCCGGCAATTACACCGGGAGACAGGAGAGCATTGTTATTTGACAGTAGAACTTCAAGTGACATTCGTGTTTACATTGTTTTTTTTTATCAGTCTTTGTTAGTATCAAACATAAAACATAAGCAATAAGGTATTAACATTTGACATACAATATACGGTTATAACGTTTGTATAATAAAATACTTTAATAATCATAGAAATTATTTTAATATACGTAAATTAGAATCACAAAATATGTTTGTACGATAAAAGAATAATAACGACGACATTGAATTTGAAATTTTAAAGTTTAAAGTTGAGGAGTCATTTTTAAAGTATTTTTAAATTACTTGTAATAGTCTTGTATTAGTTTAGTAAATAATAGCTTAAAGAAGTGTCTCAAATCATAAATGTAATTGAACAGGTATTAGATTACACGCAGTTTTATTTGGACTTGGCTGTGGCTAACCGGGCGGGAGCGGGAGCGGGAGCGGGAGCGGTGGCGGGCGCTGAATGGGTCGCGGAATACAATTTGACACAATATTACGTGCTGAGAGACGTGTCTGCTGAATCGTTGCACCATCTAGCTGACAAGCTGAGGATAGGCACGACGCAAGAAATGACGATGTTTTACAAGTAAGTCATTCTTATATATACGAATTGATGACAATAGTACATTTTGGTTTTGATTTAAACTACTATTAATCAATTTTTAAGAGGTATTGTTTCATGGTTTTTGTGTATGTCATGTTATTTTTTTGTTTTCTCTAGATATTTACGCGCATACAATGTCAGGCATGAAAGTGCTGACAACTGCGACGGCGCATGCGCGCACCAACACTTTTGCGCCATCACTTGTTTAGAACATATAGCGTACCGTCAGTGCGTGGAAGCGGCAGCTAGCGCTCTTGCCGCTTCTGGTCGTTCCGCTTCGCTCACCGCTCCGCTTGTGAACATGATATTAACCCTAATAATAAGTATCGTTGTGCTTTAATTGTTTTATCGTTTGAATATGGGAATGAAGAAATAACAGTGCTTTAATGAAGGAGTTATGTGGTGATAAAACTATAATATGTGTAATTAAACATACACTGCTGGTTATGCTCAGGATCTTTGTGATATGACGTGACTTTACCTTTTAATACGAGTTAGTGTATTTTAATTAATCGCTGGTGAAATAATAAAGTATGATTGTTAAATTTATTTTTTAATTTTTAAGGTTTTTAAAATTGAGTAGTTTAAAATGTGTCAAACTTTGATTCGTTTTCTTTTAATTGTTAGATCATAGCTCAATTATATGTTCATTAATGCTGTAATAAGTAGCAAAATTATACTCATAGAATATAGGTGATTAAATTTTTTATACGGCAGTATTCGGCGTAAACGTCATTCGGTAATTATAAGTATCAATAAATATAAGTATACTTTTGTGAATATTTTAAGATTATAATTATTCAAAAAGTTTGATTTTTTTAATAATTATTATTAATTTAATACAAACATACTCATCATCAATTAATGATTTAATACAAAATTATTATAATATTAATTTAAAAAAAACTAAATTCATAGTTGCCTTAAATTCGTATTTGTAAATGCAAAGGCAGAGTCGTAAGTCGTTATTTGTTTTTCAATGAAAAAAAAAAACTGTAAATAATTGTAATTTAGATCTCAATTTATAAAGGAGGAGCAACTAGAAAATAAGATTTACCTTAAGACTAGCCTACTTTGATTTGATTGCAGTGACCAATATTATGTGTAGAAATTAATTTTAATGACGTCATAAATCCGAAAGAAACATACCTTCAAGGAGGTTTAGGTTCTTAAGATTAGTTTGGTAATTGAATATGACTGAGGGCGTATCTAAGATCACATACTACATAACTTATAGAACGGAGCGAAATATTAATGTATTCAATAAAATAATTTATCGAATTATTTTTATGTTTATGTTATTGTTAAGAATGGCCTACCCGATGTTAAGTCCTCACCAATAAATATTGGACAACATCACATACATTACTCTGATCCCAATGTAAGTAGCTAAAGCACTTGTGTTATGGAAAATCAGAAGTAACGACGGTACCACATACACCCAGACCCGAGACAACATAGACACTTTAACTTTTTCTACATCGACTCGGCGTACCCATGAAAACACACTGCTCGACCACGGAGATCGTCAATACCCATAGACATTGGGACTGTAAGATATATTGAACATTCCTTACATAACCAATGGAACCAGCCTTGGGAACTGGAATGTTATGTTCCTTCCGCGTAGTTATACTGGCTCACTCACTATTCAAACCGGAACACAACAATACTAAGTATTGCGGTTTGCGGAAAATCTGGTGAGTAGGACTCACACTACAAGCCCCACCAAGTCAAAAAATTACAGAAAATATTTTATAAAATGAATGTAATTTTATTTGAATGTGGAAGATTTTTTTACACAAACTGTTTTTACAGAAGTTTTTAAAACATATGCCGTTCAGCCAATGAAATGCATGGCATCGTCACGTTCGTTACGACGAGGTCATATAGCGTTTTTAAAGCGTTTTCATTTCACTATCAATACTAAAACAAACCGAAACAGTCAATGTGGTTGGTGGATTGTTGTTTTATATAAGGAAAATGACCGAGAAAAATTAAAAATTTTAATTTGATAATGAAGTATTACATAGGGTGTCATCGTTAATTAATTAATTAATACCTTTATGTTAAAATTTTAAATAAGAGTTTGAGTCGAGTATAATAACAAGATGTATAGGTTTTGGAAAATATAATATAAAATATGGCTTAAAGGACAGACGACTAATACCGTCCGCATTATTGATTTGAAATATCAATTCGGGCCTTTGGGGTAAACTGACTTACGAGTGACACGGCCCACGTGTTGTGACGGCGAATAGTCCGAAGCTTATTTACGCCCAATGTCCGCTGGCACTCTGTACTCCCTGGCACGTATATTATATACTTCATTGTTATATATTATATCGAGCCCATCTCAACCTCGTACGGGTAAACATTGATTTAAAATTACATTTTTCTAAATTTAAAGAACAAAGACTTTCATACAAAGTTACCCTACCTTTCCCATTTAACGTGCTATACGAGGCTGTGAAGGACTTAAAGCTACCAACTTTGGGCTGCTACTGAGATTTTCTTGACAACAAAACTCAATTACTTTTATATGCCACCCAGAGTTTGAAACCCAGAGCTCAAGATCTACATCTTCACGTGAACTTCAACCTTGTAAGTGTGTTACATTTAGAGCACTATAATATAAACGGTACTTTACATTTGAAATCAATTAAACTGTCTGTACGTTGTTTCGCTCTGTTCTAAAGTTATTTTGCCTTAAGTAATTTTAAATTTTAATATGTGGTCACACAACGCTCCGCGATTTTCGATGCTTGCAACGATGACTTTTTTTTTTAACAAACAGTAAATAGATTAAAAAAATATATTTTCTAAGTCAATATATTTAGATTATATTTTAATTCGAAAATGAAAATCAATTTTTAAATTGTTAGCAGAGTCAGCGTTGATTTTATTAAGTATTTGTGATATTGAATTTGTTTTAAATTCTAACTTTCCGGTAGCATGAAATCGAAATAATAGTGTAAAACTGCGTATCTTTCGATTGTAAATATTTTATCCACAGCTTTATATAACG
This sequence comes from Vanessa tameamea, assembly GCF_037043105.1. Lineage (NCBI taxonomy): Eukaryota > Metazoa > Arthropoda > Insecta > Lepidoptera > Nymphalidae > Vanessa > Vanessa tameamea. Next base: position 1,328,217 of record NC_087315.1, on the reverse strand, counting down.
AACGTGTTGATTATGTATTACGATAAATGTATATTAAAATGAATGTTTTGAATTAATTTTAATAAAGAATCGAAATTATATTTGAAGTTTTATTTTAAAAAAAAACGAGTCGTGTAGTGGTACACCTCGCTGGAACGAAGTTGCTTTTGCTATTACGTATTAAATAAAAGAAACAATGAAATAAATGAACAATGCTTAAGAATAATGAAATGTCAAGAAAAAATAAATTTGTTATCAAAAATCCAGCCTCAATTAAAACAATGATAAAATAACTTTAAATAATATTATACAAAACTACATACAATAGAAAGAGACAGAGAGAAATGGAAAGAGATAAAAGGTTCCCTGGAGGGGGCATAACGCTTTCCTTACGTGAGGATTTCTTCCGGTCCACTCTACTATAAGCCATCTAAAAGAACTGCATTGCAAAAAATAGTTATTTCAAAAAAATGCTTTTATGTTATTTGTATTGAAATTGCATATGTAACACGTATTACATAAACACTTACATAGGTATATACTTAAGGTTAGGTTTGGCATACAACTGCTGACTTTCCAATTTAAATATTAAATTTAAATAATTATGTCAAACAACATTACATAAAATTCTAATCATATTATAGTTGATTAAAAGTAAAGAGATATCGATTACATCTATCAAAATATGCTTATTTCCAGTAGACTCTTATACTTATAATTGAATATTATTTTACAAGAATACATTCTCCTAGTCCAAGTGCCTTAGCCCGCGTGTAGGGGGCCGGTGAGGCAGGACATATTAGGTATGAAATTTTCTGTATCCCTTGTATGTAAAATTTCGTAATGATTTTCGCACTTTATAATAAAAGTGTATTTTAGGCTCAGACGTTAACGTTGGTTCTGAAAAAAAGTAAAGGTATTTAAATGCCTATCGCCTATGCCTAAAATATCTACGAAACAGGACTGAATACATTCTGAAGCGATGGTAGCATTTTATAAATTTTGTAATACTAATAAAAAATTAAATAATGCGTGCCAATGAAATCCCCGCCAAAATCGGTCCAGCCATTTCACAGATTAGCCGGAACAAACAGACAGACAGACAAAAATTGTAAAAAAAATGTTACATATGCATTTAGTAAATTTAGGTTATTTTAATATTACAAACAGACACTGCAATTTTAACATATGTATAGATATATACAATAACATAGTATTGTAAAATATCCAATCGTATTAAATTTTAGATACCTATTCTAAAATTATTATATCACCTATTTCACGGTTGGTCGTCCTTTGGGATAGTCATTGGGCCTGTTACACGCATTAGCTATTCCTAATATTATCAATGTTCTACCAACCATGGGATCTAAATTGCTACGTCCTTTGTCCCTCCATTAGCACGGACTGACACAACCTAATACTGTGTTGCAGTAGTTTAACATTAGATAGTATTATTCGACAAAATTAAGATGGTACTTTGAATGGTCTTGTTGCAGAATTAAATTCAAATTCTTAATCCTCTATTCAATATAGTGGCATTACACATACTTTTTGATTGACCAATTTAAAACTACCATCGGTTCTGAACAGTAAATACGTCGACCTCAAAGAAATATCATAGATTTCAGATATGAAATGATCAAGAAATATTTAAAGTAACTACCGGTTCAGAATGTAGGTTCCATCGAAGAGAACTGTGATGAATTACATAATTTATCTCTTAAATATATATCCTGTATGGAAATCAAATAATACTTCAATTTTTTTATCATCTATAGGTATATTCTAGTATTGTATTTATAATTTTTGCCGATTGAAAAATTTAAAGCTCAGGTCAAAACCATTGGTGAATTAGGTATACAAGATTATATGAAGGCAAGATATACAAAAATTTAATTGTACTTTATTGACTTACTCCGTAACTGAAATGGTGGCAAAGAGTAACTACTGAGTTTTTGGCCGGTTCTTCTCGTAGAATCTACTTTACGAACCATTGGCAGCATTACATTTAATTCAACACTGTAAAAGTAATATCTGTACTATTTTATAGCAATAACCTTGACCCAGTACCCAGTATGCCTACGTTAAATCTCTATACATAAGTACAAATATAAAGGCATTAAATCTTTACCTTAAAGGCCGTAATTTTCTGACATAAATAGAAGCATATTGTGCTCTATACGATCAAAAGCCTCAGATAAATCACAGAGTACGCCAAATTCATAACACGTATAGGAAGTGGAGTTCCAGCATCAGATGTCGAGTGATGATGACTTTAAATAATTTGTATATAAATTTAATCGAAAAGTTGATTTAAAATATATTATTATGGGATAACAAGTGGGTATGTAATTTGTATTGAAAGGATACATTACTGCAAATTTAATTGGACATGTCGCTAATCTAGGATCAGTCAAATCCGAAAATCTAATTAAATGGACAACAGAGATTATTTTATTGACATAATATTACATTTATGTAAATTAAATTTGATATAAATAAACTTAGAACACGAGTAGCGTGTAGGAAAGAGTCAAGGCGAACGTAGTTGCTACTTCGAGGAATAAATAAAAAAGAATTGGTGTATCTCTTTTTAAGTCTCTCTGACAGGACACGGGAGAGATCAAGCGTAGATCCAAGAGCTATTCCTGCATTACGATGTATGACGGTGACACGTTATACCGATTTGATAGTTTCAAGGAGTAATTACTTTGATATGTTATGTATGTTAACATAAATATGTTCTTATTATGAAAAAAAAACAAAGTTATAATAACGAGAAATAGATATTATCAACAGTTCGTGACTGCAACATCGGGTTGTTAGAGTTTTTTTCCTTCCACAGGAACCGTTAATATATGATCCAATACTGAAAAAGTGTTACTAGACCATGTTATATTTCCTAGAATCTCGAGAATTATGCAAGTCGTTCGCAATGGTTTCCTTTAGAAAGTTCATATATAAAATGAAATAAAATTTAACTGTTGACTTTTTGGCGTTTTATCGGTTTTGGAACCGTGTTTGACACGAATAACTTTATTAGCTACAATGTACGAATGCAACGAATAATTGAATATTATTTGTATTTACATACAAATTTATTTATTTATAGCATAGAACAGTAATTATAATAAAGCTTTGGACACATAAAATACCGAACGTGCGGAATCCAAATTAAACGAGCTTTACTGCAGAACAAAACAAAGCGTTTTGTATTCGCCTGTTTAGAAGTTCCTGTTCCGTTACCTTTACAAATAGACGATTCAAATATGACTGTTAAAAATACTTAAAGTCCATAAGCTAGCTTTCGTGTTACGTTGACTTAGTATTGTTTTCATGTAACATAAGACTTCCTATTTCCTTATTCAATTTATGTAAATGCCAAATGGGCAACTCAAACTCAAACTCAAATTCTTTTATTCAATATAGAAGCATTACACTTACTTATTGATAGTTAAATGAAACACTACCACCGATTCGGGAAAGAAAATAGAAATAGATAAAAGGAATTAAATAAGCGTCGTAGTTTATACCTACCCAGATGGGTTTACACAAAGCAACCAAGTAAATATATAAGTAGGTCTTAGGTCTTAATATATAAGGCGCTTAGTCTCTTAGTTAGTGATCTTAAAAAGGTATTTTGAATTTCTAAGCTGTAATTTCATTCAGACTTTATTTAATTATGTCTTTATTTTTATTTATTTTTGTTTATAAATAATAAATTATCAAAATTTAATTTATTTTATTATAACCCTGAAAACATTGCACTAATGATTTGGGTAGCCGTGTAAAAAGTAGGAACTATAATAAAAAGTTTAGTGGCACAATAAACGATAGCGCATAAATTGCTTATTTCATTTCCTCATAACAAAAAGGAACTTGTAACTTCGTTTTTGTCAAAACAATAATAATAAATATTATCGATAAAATTCGCGTTTATAGATAACAACTTAAACTTTTACAGCGGCTTTAGTCGCCTGCATTTTTACGGAAAAAAAATGATTATACTGTATTGATACGTTGTGTTTACATATTAACAACCGGGTAAATAAAAAGAGTATATAATAAATAGTATGATATTAAGATTATAACAACAAATGTTTTACTGACTGATTTAGGATTTCACACGAGCGATTTCACGTGAGACTAGCGAACTATTCAACTTGTGTTGGGGCACAAACGCCATGGCGTCAATACAAGTTCATTCTCTATTCCCTCACTCTCGACTTCGACTGTTATTGGCAAATTGGCAATAACTTTTCATCGACCTGAGCTATAGTTTGGTGAGTATATGATATTAACCCATGCTCCCACAAAGGCCTGGTAGGGCTCTCTAAATGAGTGGTATTAAAGGAGCAATAATAATCCTAACCTATCTGTACTAATATTAATAAAAGCGAAAGTAACTCTGTCTGTCTCTTTGACTGTAGCCCTTTCACGGCCAAAACACGGAACCGAATTTGACGATATTTTGTATAAAGCAACATGAACTCCAAAGAAAATAGACTTGCCCAAAAATTATTTTGTTTGTTTGTCAGTTTTCAAGTCTTAACAGCTCAACCAATTCTTTTGAAATTGCGTAAACGATATCAAGAGTACAGAAAAATACATAGGGTACCTAAAAACTTCATCCTTTCCTCATGCGTGAGTAAAGCCGCGCACAGAAACGAGTAATTAATAAGTACTTACGTTTGTTTCTTCAAAATCAAACGGACAAAGCAACAGACACATTTATAAGATTAGTAGGGGTAGAATACAATTACAATGTCTATTGTAACTTTCAAGTAATATTACTTTCAACAATCGTTAAAACAGTGAAACTTAACACATTATCATTGTAAGTATTTTAAGTTAGTATCGCATTTAATAAAAGTATAGTTTTCTTGTTAACAGTTTTTATACGATTATGGAGAAGTGCAGCTGAGACGCTTCAGTGGATGGTACGGATGGAATAAAATCTTATTTAGTTTGATTATAATTGTAATTGTAATTAAATGTCGTGTTTGTAGTACAGCTGTTGGCCCTATTGGCCTTTACAGCGTCACCGGGTGTTGGGGTGAGTACTAGATTCAGCCTTGAAATTTGAGCCTTTTCGAGCTCGAGAGTGACATTTGTCCTGAGGGTGTCTCCTATAAGATCGCACCTCGGCTCAGAACGTAGTCGGTGGGGTGGGAAATACTTCTGATCGGAGCACTGATGAATCTATTGACATCACCGCCGCCTCCGTGACGTCACTAATCTGGGAAAGATTATAAGTGATCATCGTGGTTTATATAATATGTTGCTCGTTAATATATGCGCGCCATTAGCCAGTCCTTAAAATCGTCGTAATGAAGTAAAAATCGAGAGTTGTAGGACTCTTGCTTGCAACTAAATTGCTTTCGCTACATTATGAATTAAACAGACACCATGATATAAATTAACCAAGTTTGAGAATAATTAAATCACATTGACAATTTTTTTATTAAATGTATCATAACAAAAAATAATTTTATAATATAAAACTGTATACGATAGAAAGAGACAGAGAGAAACAGAAAAATGAGGCAAACGTTGCATAACAACAGTTTTTCCTTACGTGACAATTTCTGCCAATTCGTTCTATAGTACAAGAACAACGTTCCGAAAATTAAGTTTTCTGACGAGCAAGAGGTCAAGAATATTAAATACAATTCGCATGTTTTCTTCGTTGTGATATGTCACGAAAGGTGAACATCCCATCGACGGATAATCTCTCGAGGGCGGTATCATGTTCAGTGTTGTAAGCACAAAGCTGAAAGCATATTGTGATGGAAATTTATGCAAAGCACGAAAGTCGATATTTCGTCTCTTGATGAAACAAGACATATTGCACTTGTAATATGAACTAGCTTGAATGTTATTTGAACATGTGGTGTTTGGCTCTTCAACTTTACAGCATTATAATATATAGTTTGTGTGCGTATCGTTTACACACATATACACGGAGTAGGTATTATAACTATGATATAAATTGTTCGTACTTTCTTTAAATTTCTGTCACAGATAAATGTTAAAAATTAAGCCGAGTGGAAGTTTTTTGTGGAAAATTTCGCGCTAGAAATATAACAGATATTAACGTAGTATTCAAAGATTATTTTTGTATGAAATCCGGAAAAGTGCGAATTTACATAAACCATAACCAATTAGGAATGGGCTTATTACGCTATGTCAAATAAAACAGATAGACAGTAGAAAGATCTTATCGTTAGTAAATTCCACAAGAAGTCCGTGAGGTAATTTTGTTATTCATTTAAAACATCAATTGATGTTTAGGGACTGTGGAGACGGAATCGTGTGCCGTAACGGTAAACGATAAAATGCTCTCATAAAGCTTTTTTTTATTCTGTTCTCATATGACGGCGTACTCTGCTGCTCTCTGCTGTTCTCTGCTCCTTTGTGTGTGTGCATTTACTTCTTCATTGTATCATCAAGATCAGCCTGTATTATTACTCTGCTGGATCCTCCCTCCCCCCTCATCCTCGTTCCACCAGCCACCTTCCGTACATCGGCGCTCCACCGTACCACAGGACATTCTACACTACGTTTGCCGATTCGCGGTCTCCACTCTAGAATCATCTTGCCCTAACAGCTAACAGTTCTTCGACAGACGTGACCGGCCCGCCACTTCAGCTGGCTTATCCTCTGAACTATGTCGACCACCTTCGTTCTCTGTTGAATCACCTCATTCTATTATTGTTCGTTTGTTCGTTCTATTATTTTCGTAATAATAATACGACTTTTATATATAGGTTTCATTTTAAATTAGTGTTTAATAAACTTCGGTCGGCGTCATTTTTTTTATATGCCATTTTTATATCTGGAATTCTTCTAGCTGACTTTTCTCTTATTAGAGAAAACGGCAACCAATTGTTCTTGTTTGTCTTTGAGTTAAAGCGATTAATTAAATATCACGAGACTTGCTTTATTATATGCCGTAATAATTAAAAAACAATAAGAGGGAAAAGCTCCAGTACGTTCGTGTGAAGTCATGATAATTTCAGAATGTGTTAAATTTGTTAAAATTTGTTTATTATTTCTTATAATAAAAAAAAAACTATTTATCGTGAAGGGTAATACTGTATCTATACTAATATTATAAAGCTGATTTTTTTGTTTGTTTGGTTGAACGCGCGAATCGCAGGTACAACTGGTCAGATTAAAAAAAAAAATCAAGCCCAGTGATCGGAAAAGTTCACTCTCCGACCAATGATTTGAAATGAAATATATTCTGAATCTTAAATGAATCTGTAATATAGCCGAGCGAAGTCAGGACGAGCAGCTAGTTACATACGATAATGCAATTTTCTGCTACATTTGACGATTTTTGTAAAATATTATAGCTTATATTTTTACTTTCAAATTTATCCAAGACAGGGTCACTGCTCTGATCAAATAGTTGGGTATCAAAGAATTATTTAACTTTTTCTCGATCACAGTTGATATTTATGTAAAATATATATTCATGCAACGAATTTGAATAAACAAGTGCCACTCCGTGGTTGTTTTAAGAATCCTAATTTATATATCAATGACCACAGAATAATCATAAATACACCGGTTTTAACCATATGAAAATACTAATCACAAGATGTTGTCCAGTAACGATTATTTTAACATCGACTCTGTACTGTGTGTTAATCTGTTATTGATGAATAGATCGAATTCTAATCGAAGTAAGAGTAAAGATAAACGAATCTTAGATTTACATATTCTACGTAGTTTATTAATTACTCAGCTACATAATAAATAAATAAATAAATATTGGACAACATCACATATATTACTCTGATCCCAATGTAAGTAGCTAAAGCACCTGTGTCATGGAAAATCAGAAGTAACGAATGTACCACAAACACCAAAACCCAAGACAACATAGAAAACTAATGAACTTTTTCTACATCGACTCGGCCGGGAATCGAACCCGGGACCTTAGAGTGGCGTACCCATGAAAACTGGTGTACACACTACTTGACCACGGAGATCATCGCATCATATTGTACACTAAGAGTTCTGATTAATATATATTAATTTTGTTTGACTGTCTCGTTGGTTTTGTAGCTTGATACAGGACCACAGATCGCAAGGTTCTGGGTTCAACCCCAGATGGAGCTGATAATCTTTTTTGGATTTTTTGTAACGAAAGATTCTCAGTAACAGCGCAAAATCTGGAACATGGATTGGGTACGCTCCCGGGCCTCGGGTGGGTAAAGCCGTCGGTTCTGCGCTCGAACCCTTTCTGGTCGTGTCGTATTTGCCGTCTCATCGGATTTCGAGAGTGACGGAATAGAGTGCACCTGTATTTGCACGCACACTTATGCACTATGATATGTCCTGCGTAGTTGGTTGATCTTCCATAAGATTGATCGCCGTAACAGTAATCAGAATATCATTGATTATTCAAGCTCTCGACCAATGATATCGCGTAAATTCATTGTTAAATGTTTATTCGTCGTATGTCCGCTTGTAGTTGGAATAGGCTATAGATGCCAAAACATGTCTCTTTTCGATCTTCAGCAAAAACTTAACATTGCACTTCAAGTATTATACGATCTTGTAGCTTCTCATATTCGTGCTAGGAGGAGGGGGGTCAAGGCTTTCGTTTTGGTACATTAAGTGGCGGTTACACTTATATTAAATATTATTGTTTGTGAATGAATCGACAAAAAACATTTGACCCTCAATCCCTATGTACGAGTAGTCGACGGGCTATTTGTTCAACGGGTTATACAATAGCACCGTTGTAAGTAACTTGTAGTTGTAAAGCCGGTGTATATAGAATAGAATAGAATAGAATAGAATAATTCTTTATTTACAACAACACACTATACATATTTTCTATACTTAGACAATACAGCTGAAGAAGTACATATTATTTAGAATAAAAAAAAAACAAAAGATAATTAATTATTTATACAGGCACAAGGGACATAGTTCTTACGGCGCAAGTATATATGGCCAGTGGTGACCACTAAAAAAAATATTATCCAAATTAATCTAAGCCAGATAATCCATCAATGTATTGAAATAAAATAAGTATCAATTTTTTTTATTAGTATAAAATGTTTGTTCCAAATTTAAAATTATTTAATCAAAAATTAACAAGTGTTAACTAATAAATAAACAAATATATAATTAGTCTTAAGTCATAAATAAATGTAGTATGTTTTCATTTGTTAGAAATAATTATCTGATTACATCAAGGTCGGATATCGCGTGAGAAGTTACAGGTCAATGCGACTTAATATAATTCCTAGCTTTCTTTATTATTGGTAAAAAACTTAATGAGGTGCCAACGATTATATTAATACGAACATTGGACTACTTAATGAAATCGCCTTAAGGCTCCCAGGAAAAGTTTTTTGAATTTTTTATTCTCATTATAAGTGTCTAGAATGGAGTCGCATTAATCTTTGTGAATATATAAGATTGTTAGTCGTTTATCAAAAGTATAATAAATAAAAATTTTAACAAAAGAAAACTGACTTAAAAATTCAAAACAAATTAATATGCACTAAAAAGTAAAAAAATAATTGCATATTTCTCTACAACTTAATAATCCATTTACTTTTTCTACTCATCAATATATAGGTACGATCTATGAATTTACCACGCAAGAAGGTAGGTACGTAGAGAAAACCTACCCACTTTAAATCTAACTCAACACACATCTATGAATAACAAACAATGATCAAAATATTTTGTAGAGTTATCCTAAGTAAAATGAAATTAAAAATATTAGACTACTTAAAAGTCCATTAACGATAATATAATGTAGTTACAACTATTGTTAGTTTTGGAGTTCAATAATTTATTTATCTATACCATTATCTATCTATCTATCTATCTATCTATCTATCTATCTATATATATCTATACCATTATTATAGATTCGAAAGTAACACTGTCTGTTAGTTAAGCTTTCACAACTATAACACTAAACCGAATTTGATGAAATTAATAGAGCAAGATTGAATTTCAAGGAAAGATATATATATAGCCTTTATATCTAAAAACTACGACCGCAAAACATACAATCCCCCCCTCATACACGGTTAAAAAAAGTTTATAATAAAGAAAATACAATTCTGTAAAATTTGGTTCATTTCTAAAATAGCAATAGTTTTAATAATTTTCATTATTTTAAACACTGTTTTAGTGGCTCAATATAAATCTATATACATTGCCTGCCTCTTAAAGGGACTAACAGACCCCTACCCCACCGCTCTAATGACCGCGTGAAGAGAAATATTATAGCAATAAATTATTTTGTATCGAACCTACCATGTACGTATTTGTATATTTTAGATTTATCCTAAAAAATATATAGGGAAATACGCTGCGTATTTCCGAGTATGGGTTATTTATTCGCTGAACGATCGTATTTTTCCGGTTTATTTGATTTTTGACCTAACTGGGAAGGTACCTACTAGCTTTTCGGGTAATTACAGATACATAATGTCTTAAATTTCATGGTAAACGAGGCCTTGACGGTGTTACGAGTTACTTCTAGCAGTTCAGAAAAAAAAATACGTTTGCGTGGCTAGCGCTGAGTGAGGAGTCGTAGTTACTGCTGCCGTATACGTAAGAGAAAGGGAAGCCAGACAGATTGGCGCCGTAACGAGTTACGTAACGAAGCAGTTTACCCTCACAATAAGAAATTATCACTTCAAAAACATTTTTATTTCTCTGGTTTTATTGGTAGAACGAGTTAGACAGTTTAATTACAGGAACAGATCACTTTGGATCTCGTTGTGTGGACGATGTACGTGCCTTAAATGATTTATAGTGCCAGTGCATAAGGGTTGCCATTGGTCTGTTTTCATAAAAAGACTTAAAAATCGTATTGATCGCAAATGTATTTTATACAGCGTAAATGTATATGGACAGTGTGGTCAACACTTAACGTCATGTGGCCTAATTAAATATTTTTTTATAAAAGTCGAATACAGAACGTACTTGTCTTGAAGACGCCGATTCTTTCCTGGCCTGATGACACCCGAATTATAACTCTAAGCAAAAATGGACGTGTTATCATCATTACCGACTTAATATGGTTCCAGTCAGCGGATTGACAAAATTTCACGCAAATGAAGGCGTAAATTAATATCATATAAATTAATATGCAACCTTTTATATCCAGCTATTAGGACTTACATTTAGTTTGCTAATATATCTGCACGCTGACTTTACAGTAAGAGGATCTTTACTTTAAATTAATTCATTTATTTTATTTTATTTGGTTCTTCAACAATGTGTACACTGATTATAATAATATAATATAACAAAGTAAAATTATATTCTAAGTGTCACAATTACTTAAAGAAGAACACAGCATGCACAAAAAGAAAACAATCAACATCTTAACCTAATTTGTAAACTATTTAAATAAAATTTAAATAACTATCTAATTAAAAGTATATAAAAGTAAAAAAAAAAATAACTATGTAATAAAAATACAAGGATGTATCAACTCAGACATTATTTTTGCTGCCCAGTACGATCTTTTTCATGGACGCAATGGACGTAACATTTAGATCGACACTGTTTTGAGCATCATAAGCATTGTACATTTGTGAAAGCGGGCTATGTAGTTTAAGATTTGTGCGATGCTTTGCTTTATTAAACAAGTGTAAATTATTTGACCTAGGTAATCTGGTAGGAACATTAAAAGTAAGCTTTAGTAATAGGAGAATTCATAGTCTTTAATATCTGGGATATCGTTACATTTGGCGATGAGTTAATATGAAATATTTAAAATTTTATGTTCATTACAAAATGCATAGTTTGTTATTATAAATAATAACGATACTTGAAAGTATATAAATGTCATGTTATGTTATTTAGTTATTAGGGCCTTTAAGATAAATTATATTGTTTTCATATCACGTACATATGTACGATATCTCCAACACGATTAAAAATAAATGATAGATAATACTTACTCGTAATATGCTGTGTTTGAGATTTCATTTCTCTTAAACGACGAATGGTTACAATGAAATTGGAATTAAGGGAAAGATATTATCATTTACAAATGTGCAATCCGACGCATTTCTGTGACGCTGATAACAGAAGGGATTTACGGAAAATTCGGTCGGTTGAATTTTCCTTAAACATTTATTTAACGACTACATTCGTTCGGATTTTTCAACTTTCAAGGATTATATTGGAGTATATTATGTAGATTAAAACTTCATAAGTTTAATTTATTTCAAGAATTATTAGGTTACGAGATAAATTTGTCAACTGTTACCCGTGTTCAAAACAAACTACATAAAAATATTTTGTACTTCTACTTCTGGTCTATTTATGGTTAGACTATATATTTTAATTTGTTGTGTATGTATACCTTACCGGTAATTACATTATGGTGGGATACAAATTTTTTGAAGTTATGATATAACTAAAAGTAATTTGTGTCGGTAAAGTAGATATAAGAATTTGTTAATAATTAAACTCGATCAAATCGTTCAGAATGAATACTCATGTCCGACATTCATTATACGATAATTGTAGTAGAGTAACAGTCCATAAGTATCCCACAGCCGAGGTATGGTCTGGTAACGTCATAAGGGAAAGATTGTTTCCATTAAAATGATCCAATATGGGTCTTTATTTATAAAACTTGGTTGTAACTTTTGTCCCAGTCATTTATGTCAACGCTATGTGTTGCTTGGAAATAATTAAGCAGACTTACGCCCAGTAGCTTGACATCAATCATCTTCCATCTCCCCTTGAAAATATTTAAGCTGAGTCGGTTGGTTTCCCACCGTCATAAATATTTAAATGTTAATAGTATTCATTGGATGCGCTTGATACAAATGATTTTTTTAGTTACACATCCCGTGATGCCACCAAAAGATGGAGACTGTACCGCAGTTTTTCTAGTGGGTATTCCGGTGCACTGGGATGCATTAGGTGTCTTAAGCACCGACGAGCCAAATACACAAAGAGTATATGCCAAATATATATGAGTATATAAACTTAACGCGGGGCAAACGCGTAAGGTGTTTTCCCAGTGTGATAAAAAAAGGTGTAATGCCATCGCTCAACTTGTTTTTATTACCAATCAGTAATTTTATGTATCGCCGTGTTTCGGTCGAAAAGATCACGTAACCCGATTAGTTGGTCTGGTCAGGAGCCCACTAAATTCAACACATCAGTTTACGAAACCCATGTTGCCGTGAATAGATATTTATTTATATTATATCAAAGTTAGTTAATAATTATTTTAGACAATTTTATCAACGTAGTAATTAATGTATTTTGTCTTTTTTACTCTCTCCATCCATCAAAGCAATTGCTTCCATTATTTTTAAACCAATAAAACCCCCCGTAACTCCCCTACTGATTATTTACAATCAGTTTTAGATGAAAAGCTTTAAGCAATTCAAGAACATAGTTTTGTGTGAAAAACCTACGTTCTTTAAAAATAATTCATATTCAATATTTAAATAAATAGAGTTACCGATTCATCCTCCCCGAATTTTTTATTTTTGGCCTTAATTTTTATTTATGTCAAGGTTGGCATGTCAGGACTGGCAAATAGCTGGATAATAAGTGGTCACTACTGCCCATAGGCATTGGCACGGTATGAAATTTTAACCTTCTCTTATATAACCACCGCGCTATAAACCTTCAGAAATAAGATGTTATATTGGCACTAGAAAATATGTATGATGAGTGGATATCTTAACAAACGAGCTTGGAAAAAACCTTAACACCAAGCGAACCAACCGTTACAACATTATTTTACAGTCAAATAATAATGCCGTATATTTCGGTGGCACAGTTTGAAGGGTTAGTGATCTAAATGAATTACAGATCCAAGGTATATGACGTTTTAGATCTTATGTCGGCACGACATGATATCTCAACGTTTTGTATTTTTATTTAAATCGGATAATAAATATAGAAAACTACATAAGAAAGCAAATAAAAATTTATTATAAGACAATAATTACAAAAAAACTTGATAAGATGTAATTGGTAAAGTAGATAAAGATGTTTATATAAAACAAATAAATGTTAAATCAATTGATTCCTTGGTCTATTAACTTATAGAGATGAATGTTCCTAGGTCCTGGTCTCAAATCTAACAGTAAATCTGGTTTGGTAAAAATGTATACTTTTCGTGAGACTCCTGTTCATTTTTTGTATACAATCGAGTATGTCACATGGTTGTAATATGTAGAAATATTTTCCAAGACCGCTGCAACTGTGGACAATATTCAGGTGAAACACGCGACTTAAACGACTTTGTCATACTCATCATGCTGCAAGACGGGTAACGTATCTGATATATTAAAAATATTATATTATATTATATTATATTATATTATATTATATTATATTATATTATATTATATTATATTATATTATATTATATTATATTATATTATATTATATTATATTATATTATATTATATTATATTATATTATATTATATTATATTATATTATATTATATTATATTATATTATATTATATTATAGTATATTGAATACCATTTGTTATCCTCCTATTTTGTTCCTCCTGTCATCCTTTTTCTATGTCTTATGTTAATCCCGGTGTACCTAGCTCCAGTTTAGTCCATTACTCCAATGGCGAAATGGAAACTACATCATTTTGTATTATTATTAAAAAAAACATAGCATGAATGAAAATTAAAAATCTGTCTTAAAACGTAACTACGTAATTTGAAAACAATTAACTTTTTTCACCGTTTTTCCAACATTTTTAACCTCAGAAATTTAATGAGGAATATGAAAATAACAAGATGATGTTGAGCTTTATAACAAAGAATCATCAATCTTGTTCAAAGAGACAACTATAAAGAGTTCAGGGTGTTTTTTAGGTTGAAAAATGTCTCTGCTGTATAAATCTATTTCGATAACGTTAAGTTTGGTTTGCTATTTTACGTCATTATTATGAACTGAAATATTGACCTTTTTAATATTCAAATAATTTAGTTTCTCATTAATAATAACCAATTTAAGTTCGTTTCTAATTCGATGTTTTTGTATCAATAATTATTTATATCCAATTATAGCCGAGGTGAATAAACTTAAAACATTAATCTGTCACTGGTAATAAATTCAAAATGGCGACCAGAATCCACCTTTACGTTAGCCGCCATTTTGGGATTTAAGTGAGAATTGTTTCTGCTGAATAAGGCGGCTAATTACATTACGAAAAAATGGCGACGGCTTTAGTTGTACATTTTTAAGTTGAACGAGAAATCCATTCATTAAAGTTAAAGCAGCCTTAACAAACAGTTTACTAACAACGTTTGCAATTTAAGGAAATATATTGCAAGTAAGTTAGTAAGCAACCGAAACAGAGAAGCTAGAAAAATCGATAATAATGATTCAGCCAAAAAATTATAAGAATAATTATTGTTTTATTACAACAAGAGTGCTTAGAATAATGCATTTTTTTCTGTAATACTTTCAGAGAAGAAAAAACACCTTTAAAAAATTTGACTGGTAATTCAATTAATAAATTAGATAAGGGCGGGTAAAGGATTATGATACTAATAATTCACTTTTTAATAACTATCTTACTGAACTTGTGTGTTTGTAATATAGCCGTGAATTCTGCCAACGATGCTCACTCTAAGATGGCCCAGGGTTATTTTAATAGACGAGATTTTTATATATAAAGTATTGTAATGGACTTTGTGATGATAATAAAACCCTTTTAGTTTTTTATAGCCAATGGGCAATCTAATTGTTAGGGAAGACCCCTTACATTTAAACTGCTGGTAAACTTTAGCGCTTTAAGAAATATTAACCACCACATATAAAACCGAACACAAAATTGCTGTTAGTAGCTCTGTATGTGTAGTATCTATATCTCTTCCTATTACTAAACTTTTTTGGGATAACAATTTCGTATACTAATCCTGTTTCAGAATTGCATGAACGTAACTTTATTAGGGAAATTAGGAAGAGAATCAGAAAAGGCAATTAGAGTTTGTGGCGTAGGATGAACCACACGGCCAAGGTTTCAACGCGTTATAGATAATGTTTTATATAACTATATGAGTATTTATTTTTCCAATAATTGTTTAGAAATCTATCAGAATAGCAGTCAAGCAAATCTTTGTCTGCCATCTTGGGAATAGTAACCATTATTTCTATTCTGTCGTCAATGTGTCATTCAGTTTCCGTATTTGGTTTTGGACAATTGTAAGTTACTTGGAATATAACAGTTAGAAGATGATCAGCATTTTGTCCGTGAGCATATCACAATGTGACGAGTTTGAACGTAAATTAAAAAACATGTAAAGCTTCATTCTAAGATCAAACTGATAACCAACCGTAGAAAACGATTGTTTAATGTGAAAAAGTCATAGGCGACATTGATTTTAATAATAATTATAAGATACAGGAGACACGAATTTCTCCCGTTACTAAGGAAACGTATGTATTAAATATTCCGACATTTTGGTATGTCATAGAACGAAATTAACTATCTGTCTTTTGTGTGAAATCTTATTGATACCCTCGCGGCATCATAAAGCCAATACCTCTGGAATATTTCATAGCGAATGGCATCAATTTGACAAGGGTGTGACACGGGTTGGTCGACAATTATACATCTGGAAGCACACTTTCAGGAATCAGTATAGTTATGGAAATGTGAATGAATTTTGATTTGCGATCGCTTTTATGAAATTCTTGACTTTTTAAATTAAATTTCATATGACATGTTTTATTAAATATGTTTTACTTAATCTTGATTTTTAGTTATGGAATTTAAATCGCTATTCTTTATTTGAAGTTAAATAGTACGAGCTGAATTTGGGCAAAGGCTTCCTGTCTTATTTTAGTGCGGGTGATCGAAAGTGTACTGACTTATGCAGATTTCTTTACGATATAATACTTCATCTTAAACACGCATAAAGAACTTTCGCTCCAAAATTATATTTAATAGTAACAGCTATTACGCACCACGTACTAAACATTTTTGTATATCATAAAGTATAAATTAATATAAAATAAAAGACATTATTTGTAAAACGTTGTCGTTTTAATTTAAAAAAAACTAGTCTTAACACAAGAAATAATTAACAAACATTATAAGTCTTAAAGTAGCATGCTCTTTCGGTCAATACTGCTTTTTGTGTATGCCCATTATCGAAATTATATAATTTTGTTGTTGATTCTTTCTTTCCTTACAAGACATTGCGTGACACGTGTCATTGAATGTTAACCAAATTTTTCCTTGTACAGAAATATTCCGTTACCATCCCATGGGGCTGCAGATATCCGGGAAACAGCGAGAAAATGGCTTTATTCAATTCACGTAGTCGTGTTTTTTAGAATTATATTATGATACACCGAACATATATTGTAAGAAAAATCAACAGTAGCTTATTGTTAATTTAAAGTATTGTATAAATGATATTATTATATTTAATACTAATGATTTCGCACAGGATTTGCACTGGTGCAATTTATATATAGTAAGGAGTTTTTATGTATAATAAAATATTTATATATTTTATTTAAATTAACACAATTAGGTCGGTTTAAAAGATTTTGTAAGACTTATTTTTAATTCATTCATTCATTTGTTTATATAAGTACTAGTAGAATTTATTATAAGAACAGTTCAGATCAGTTTATGACATATTAGTTTCTACTTGGGCTTCGTGTGCGTGTGAGGGAGATGGGCAGCGTGTTACCTTGTCTTTTTACGAACCTCTGACAACGTGTATGGAAATCATAACGATCAATTGAGCTGGTGAAACGCACGAATGTGATAATAAAAAAATAAAACCGAGAGATGTCGTGGGATACGTGTTTGGAACGAAGATGTTTTCGTCGTATATTATGTATTAAATAACACACACAACCAAGTAAATTAACAACGTCAGAGAATATATAAACGACAATAAATAAAATTGTTATTAGAATCCCGTGTTAATTAAAATAATTACAAAAAATAAGTTTAAATAACATTATATAAGAAAGGTTGTATTCGCGTAGAATTGTAAATACCGTTAGATTCTAATCTATCTTGCGAGATTGTAAACCGCTCAAACATTGTGAACGGTGATTTAACTCAAAATAAAACGTCAAAAATTTCGGTAGTTTATGATATTTCGGTTAGGTTAGGTTAGAGTTTTTATAATGTAACTTTAATTAGCTTCGGTAGATTATAATCTACCGAAAGTAATTTGTTAAATTATAAGCAGTATGTTACGGTTCATAATCTCGCGAGATAGATTATAATCTAACGGTATTTACAATTTTACGGTGACATATGTAATAGAAAGAATTACATAATAGACAGAATAAGAAAGAGAGAAGAAAAGGTCGCTTAGAAGGGGCATTCTCCTTACGTGACGAATTCTGTAATTTCACTCTATTGTGAGCCGCGTAAATGAATCTACGCTCCAAACAAAAAAAAAAACACTTTGCCTTTATAATATTAATTAAGATAATTTAAAATACATACTAACATATGCTTTTATTAGAGTACAAATGATAGTTCATTTGTACGCTAACGCGAGCATATGTTACAAATAAATAACGATTAAAGTGGGAACAAAGTAGTGACCCGTAAAACGGGCACACATCTTGTTGGTCAACGCCACCCCATTCGGCTCTTTGCCAGATCCATATGGCCACTTTGGTAGCTCATTTATACCGTGATATTACCGCGGACAATGGTCAAAATATCAGATTCACATACATATATTTATCGAGCACGAATACGCTAAAAGTAATGTCGTAATATATGTATGAGATAAAATATATGAATATTAGTTAAGATTACATTCGGCTGAACGATCTTTCTCGCGTTCGTCGCCTTCACAAGACATCTTTAGATGTTGTCTTTCGCAGAAATCATTATCTAGACGTCTCTTAAACCACGATTTATTGATTAGGCAGCGCCATAGTTCTGTACCGTTATTCGAATGAATCCAATTCTTTCTTAGAACCATTACAATCTTTCCATACATGATAACCACCAATTTATTTCTTTAGTAACAACGAATGCTGTCATAACATTGATAGCCAGTGACAATCAAATCGAGTACAGTTAGCCTTAGTTAGTTATTCTGTATCAAGAAACTCGAAATTCACCGCAGAACACGAGCATTAAATGTCAGAATGTGATATACGACATGACTATAATAATCATAAAAATTATATCTATATAAGTTCATATTAAGGTCTGGTGGTATTCACTCGGTGATCTCCTTTTAATCCTGGGGCAAGTTACACAATATTAAAATAAGCAGCACGGTTATATCTTAAAACATTAATACAATATTTTTATTGTTACTTATTTACAATATAATCGTATTGGTGCAGAGTGGAATTAGCACCAAAACTTTCTTCTCAAGGTGAGAGATGATTTTAGTCCAGCTATGGGAATTTTATTGGCTGTTATTCATACCACGATATATTATAACAATTCTTTGTGTCACTAGTTGTATATTGACTATAATATATAAATCACGACCTCAGCGTCACCAATGGGGGATATTCTGATTTTATTTCTGGCATTAAGCCATAACATATATTGTGGATATGCCATTTCGGTCAATAAATAAAGATGTCGTTTGTAACAGTGGAAACGAGACTGTTAACGATTGGAGTTAAATAAAAAGCGAATTGAAATGGAATTAGCTTTACTCGAGTGATGGAACGTTGAAAGACCAATCGCAGTCGCAGAGGACAGTTTTGCGTTTTCTAAATGCTTAAATTTGAGTTTACGCTCGAACAGTGACGTATCAGCTCCTAACTTTGAACAACTAACCCAACAAAACAGATATGTCGTGTTGCACTAACGTTGTATTAATTTATAGTACGTAATAGAAGCTTATATGCAGAATAGTAATTTATATTATAATATAATAAATCTTAAAACATCGACATGAAACGGTCAAAACGGATTATCCCGTTCTAAAAAAAAAACCGGCCAAGTGCGAGTAGAACTCGCACACGAAGGGTTCCGTAGCATTATCTATAAAAACGGCAAAAAAATCATGTCTGTTGTAACGGAACCCTCGTAAATATTTATTTTATTATATTCTGTTTTTTAATATATTTTTTTTAAAACAGCAACAGAAATACATCATCTGTGAAAATTTTAAATGTCTGATTATCATGGTTGACAGCCTAGTAACAGACGGTCAGCGGAGTTTTCGTAATAGGGTTCGTTTTACCTTTAGGATACGGAACCCTAATTGTATGTTGAGTATAAAATTTAAATAAACTCCACTTTTAATGCATATTAGTTTTA
Organism: Vanessa tameamea; assembly: GCF_037043105.1. Taxonomy (NCBI): domain Eukaryota; kingdom Metazoa; phylum Arthropoda; class Insecta; order Lepidoptera; family Nymphalidae; genus Vanessa; species Vanessa tameamea. Next base: position 1,307,947 of record NC_087315.1, on the reverse strand, counting down.
TAGTATATGTAAACATAATAATTCAAGTAAAAATAAGTGTGTAGAAATAAATATTTTGATTTGTGGTACAATTAATGTTGGTAGGCCTTTGCGCAAGCCCATCAGGGTAGGTGACGGCAATACTTAGTATTCTCGTGTTCCAGTTTTAAGGGAGAGAGGGGAAGAAGTGTAACTGCAGGTGCAAGGGACGTAACGTCGTAGGTCTAAAGGTTGAGGGCAGATATGTGATATGAGGAATGATTAATATTTCTTACAATTCCCCTGTCTATGGGCAGTGGTTTAAAATCATTTGCCTACGACATAGATAAGCATTATTAACAACAGATAACAGTTTACGTCAATAAAATACTCGTTGACTTCCAGGCAGAATGTATTATATACATATTTAATTGTATTTTTAAATGTTGAAAAAGAGTAACTACTGTGAATCTTGAATCTTCTCGGTAGAATCTGCATTTCGAAACGGTGGGAGCATCAATTAATATAGTTTGTTAAATGACGATTCAAAAGTGCTTGTAAAAGCCTACTTGAGTAAAGTATATTTTGTTTTTGATTTTGAAAAACGACCTAAAATATCCAAAATGTTTGTAACATTCTCCTTTTTGCAAACTTATACAGCCTTGTATTATATGGCCGAGATAATGCCAGCTGGTCAGTCTATTGTCAACTTGATAAGCAGTTGCGAGATATCTTTGAATATAGAACGTGCCTCTGACACTGTTTATTTTCAATCCAAACGGCACAGTATGAAACTAATGCTTCTCACACACAGTCAACACATGCAACGCTTGTTTGTACGTGTAAATACATATGGCATCCCACACCAGTGACCTTGATAATTTAAATTGTATCAAAGGCTAAATAAATAGAATATATTATTTCTGGTCGTTTAATGAGATTTAACCATTATGTAACATATATTCACCGTCTCGTCTCACCGTCAGTCTGAAACATATATTGACATTTGACGAACCTTGAGATATTTCAACCGGCTAGAACACCGTGACAGCGAACGGTATGATCTTTACGTGTGCATGTGGCGTATACTTGTTGCTATAAATCATTATTGAAAGGAAAAAAAAATGTAATGAATGAAATAATGTTTTTATTTTGATACATCAGCTGGGCGTCCCGAAACAGCCATACTTATTCAGTAGTTTTTTTTTTCTTATTATTAAACCTCGCTTTACTATATCTTGTTAAACTGATATTGTTTTCTGATGACGTAAAACATTATTGTTACAATTTACGTTTTAACGTTTAACAAGGCACTCCAAGTAATCCGAGCGTAAACATTTTGGAATGGGAGTTTATCATATAACAAAAACAGTTGAAACTTTTTTATACAAATTAATTCGAGCAAAAACTGACTTGAATTATTTACAATACGTGACGAGATTTGAACTTGATACAAGTACTTTAATAAATTTGAAATAAAAATATGTATTAATTGGTGGTGGTGGCTTTGTGCGAGCCCGTCTGGGTAGGTACCACCCACTCATCAGATATTCTACTGCCAAACAGCAATACTCAGTATTTTTGTGTTCCGGTTTGAAGGGTGAGTGAGCCAGTGTAACTACAGACACAAGGGACATAACATCTTAGTTCTCAAGGTTGGTGGGGCATAGGTAATGGAAGGGAAGGTTAATATTTCTTACAGCGCCATTGTCTATGGGCGGTGGTGACCACTTACCATCAGGTGGTCCATTTGCTTGTCCACCTACCGGTAACATAAAAGAAAAAAAAATTAAGCTGTAGTTCCCTGATAGGTTCCCAAATATAAAATAAGATATCTAATTAGCAGAATATATTTATGTTTAACAAATTTTGGTTGTTTGGATAGATTCGATAAATTAAATGAAATTGCAATAGGAAATACGATAGTTTAAAATAATTGTAAGCCCACTTGTCGCTCGCGGATTTGCTTGCATTTTAGGACTTATCGTCAGGTTTTATGCATGAATAAGTAACCTATGTCTTTTCTTGGAGTTCAAGCTTGCTTCGTACATCAAATTCGGTTTAGAGTTTTGGCCGTTTAAGATCAACAGACAGACAGCGTTCATTTCGCTTTTACAATATAAGTATAGAATAATATGCTTTAAATTGACGTGTTATTAAATGTAATAAGGATGGAATACGAATAAAATCCAGACCTAGTTAGTTTATGTTACGGGATGTTTGCGTCAGTAAAGTGATCTTTAGTGGAAATCATTTCAATAAAAGAATCACATGAGTTTTCTCAAATCTCTACGAATGTAACGCAGCTTAAATAACCGAAATCGTGAGGTTATCACGTCATTGAAAAATAAAAGAAGTCACAAAAAGCATAAGTCGTTAACATTTTTATAAACATTCTTTATCTCGAATTCATTGAAAACGGTATGAGATAATTATATCCTAAGTAGTAAGACCTGCCTCAATAACATGAAGGTTAAACCATCGGAATGGCTCGAATAAACAATATAATCTATAATTCTATACTATGAGATAATTCTATCCTAATTAATAAGACCTGCCTCAATAACATGAATGTTAAACCATCGGAATGGCTCGAATAAACGATATAATCTATAATTTTATAGCTTTCGCCGACGGTTTATCCGAACCGATACGACTTGGGAACCTTCAAGAAAAGAGCGTACTCTTTCCTGAAAGGCCGGCAACGCACCTGCAAGCCCCCCGGTGTTGCAGATGTCCATGGGCGGTGGTAGTCACTTTCCATCAGGTGAGCCTCATGCTCGTTTGCCACCTATGACATAAAAAAAAAAAAATTATATACTAATATTATAAATGCGAAAGTAGCTCTATCTGTCAGTCTGTTTTGCTTTTACGGGTAAACTACTGAACTGAATTTCATGAAATTTGATATGAAGAAAACTTAACCCCAAGGAAGGACATAGACTTTTTATACTAACACTTGACGACCGACTCCTAACACGAAAGCGAATAAAGCCGCGTGTACCAACTAGTATTATATACTGTAATCGTACGCGAACAACTAACTTCATCTTCGTTTGCCGTTACCTTATTAATAGGCAGCAACGGACGCTTAGACTGACTGAGAGTTTTATGCTGTCTTTGAAAATAAGATTACGGTTCGTTTGTTAATGTTGTTCATGGAAAACTACGTACTTGATTTGGTGGATACGCTTAACAAAACTCCCTTAGTTTAGTCTTTTATATAAACAATTCTATTTTTAAAACATATCAATTTTTATTTTTTAATTAACAATTTAATCGAATGATTCGATTCTTGTTGAATATTCGATTGAATTTAATGTAAATATAAAATATATATATATATATATAATCGATATGAGGATAAACAGGAATAAATAAGAAATAATCTTTCTCTATTACCGAAAAATACTTGGAAACTGGTTATAACCAGTTTCCAAGTATTTTCCAACTTTAGCAAATTTCTTTCCAATTACTGGCATATTTTACAGAAAGAACATGTCTTTCATATAGTTTAAATGGTATTACATAGAATGGCAGGTGCCTCATTAAAACGTACGGCACTATTCAGATTCGTACGTCCTTGTATTTCTTTGAATCGTCTTCATAGGCAGTGGTTAAGGGATTAAATTAAAATTGACAAGCACGTTTAGTATGAAATGATACTTATAAATAGAAACAAATATTCTGAACTAAGTAAATTATAATTAATCACCTAAGATGACTCAGTGGATTTAACTTGTAAATCTTAACCGGTAGTTAAGCGAGTTCAAACCCAGACGAACAAGAGTTAATTTTCAAATGCTTAATACGTTTTTAAGTGAAAACACTGTATTATAATATCGTGAAAGAAGCGGATGAAAATCGCCCTCAAATCATGTGTACCTCGCATCGGAGCAGTGTTGAAATAAGATTCAGAAGAAAGGTTTCTTGTCTTCAAAATAAAAGCCCAATTAGCTTAGCAGTAGGTAGGTGTTTTCATTTTAGATAGGTATTATGTAGATTTATTACAAAACACACTACGGTACAGAGATACATATGAAAAATTTATTATAATTGAAAAAAAAAATGGTATATTAAAAATGTGTTTTCAAAGCACGTGCCAGTGAGTGAATCTTAATTTCTTTCTTATCGAATTCAGAGAACTTTAACCTCAGTAACGGCTGCAATATATATATAATTATTTTAAATACAATAATGTTGCGACAAATATTTAATTAACAACTACATTGAATTCTAGGTATCAAGATAGAAACGCGTGTCTTTTATCAGACTTGACTTAACCCCATCTCGACCTCTAACATTCTGATCAGAATTCAACCGGTTTAGTGTCAGTTGCGTCTGGTTATTCTAGGTCTGTTCCACAGCTCGTGTCTGGTTCTGTGACCCTGTTTATAGAACAAAACACGAGCCACGAGTTGCATTTAAATTGCTTCGAATAGAGTTAAGACAGTGACAACGTATTTCTAATGATCGTCCTTTTGATGGATTTTGACACGATTATACCAGAATGAATGAAGCCGAGATGGCCCAGTGGTTAGAATGCGTGCATCTTAACCGATGATTTCGGGTTCAAACCCAGGCAGGCACCACTGAATTTACATGTGCTTAATTTGTTTATAATTCATCTCGTGCTCGGCGGTGAAGGAAAACATCGTGAGGAAACCTGCATGTGTCTAATTTCAACGAAATTCTGCCACATGTGTATTCCACCAACCCGCATTGGAGCAGCATGGTGGAATATGCTCCATACCTTCTCCTCAACGGGAGAGGAGGCCTTAGCCCAGCAGTGGGAAATTTACAGGCTGATTATGTATTATTTATGTTATACCAGAATATGGCGGCCAAGTATAGGAAGGAAGGACCAAGTACCAGTCGAACTCGCTCAATGAGGATTCACAATACAAGCTTTCGTGTTATCGAATCAGCATATATAACGAGAACCAGACTGACACTTGACCTGTGTTATTATTACCCCTCATTGTTGTGTCATTTACTCTCTCAATCTTTTGTTGGGCTATGTAGTATATAATATATAAGCCGAGATGACCCAGTGGTTAGACCGCGTGCATCTTAACCTATGATTGCGGGTTCAAATCCAGGCAAGCATTACTGAATTTTCACGTGCTTAATTTGTGTTTATAATTGATCTCGTGCTCGGCGGTGAAGGAAAACATCGTGAGGAAACCTGCATGTGTCTAATTTCAACGAAATTCTGCCACATGTGTATTCCACCAACCCGCATTGGAGCAGCGAGGTTGAATATGCTCCAAACATTCTCCTCAAAGGGAGAGGAGGCCTTAGACCAGCAGTGAGAAATTTACAGGCTGTTAATGTAATGTAAAAAATGTAGTATAACCGAATATATTTATATAATATCAGCCTTCTGGGGCCGTGGGGAGGGCGCTAGACCCGGTCCCGTGTGTCTTTAACTTAAAGACGGTAGTGCAAACATAAGCGCGAACACTCGTTCCAACACAATAATTCTTATAATCCAAAAGACGTAAGGAAAGACTCACAGACAAAGATTTCATACATTATAAAAATATATTTATGCTTTATTATTTATACAAGTATTAGTATAAGGGAGTAGTTTAATGTTGATCGGTTAGACGATATCAAAGTGTATTAATCTAAAATACAAATTCCTACATATACGAGATGAATAAAAGCCTATAAAGGGGTCATTCAAGTATTACGCAGGCTTAGGGGGGAGCATTCATATTTTTCTTACTTTTGCTGACAAAGGAAGGGAGAGGGTACGGATATAATAGATCTTATCGTACTTTGTTATTATAATTAATATTATATATGCGAAGTGTGTTTGTGGTCTCGTTTACGAGAAGTAACAGAGGAAGGATCAAGGGATTTTTTGCTTACCGGCGAAGTTTGTAAGCCATACTGAGAATATGCATAGAAGCACAAAATAAAATAAATCAAGGTTATAAGGAAACTTTGAAAAATAATAGAATTGTTCCCATTATAAATTTCTTTGGTTAATTACGAAATATGATTATTTCATAGAAATTAATAAACTAATTTCGTTTATCATTATTATATATTGATTCCAAATCAGTTGGTCCAGTTTTATAACAGTATCGACGGTGTAAGGTATGGTTAATACGAGTACTCCTTAAAGTGCCAATAATGGTGACGTTGATTTTTTTTTTATTGTTGTTGACACCAAAACGAGATATGTCTGTATGTTTTTTCACATCATTCAGTCATTAATGAAATCAACGATTTCGAATATTTTTTTGTTGGGAATACTAACAAAAAAATGTTTTTAATACTTATTTTGTTCCATTTATATTTGAAAAAACAAAATAAAACAACTATTTTTTTTGATAAAATTTTATATTACCTGTTATAATTGTATCCCTTTACATTTATTTGATGAATTTTATTTATAATTTTAATTTACTTTATTTTAAAAGTGTTATCACCAAACGATATCCCAATTTTAATTTAAGTGTGGTGTGCACCTAAAATCAAAAATTTTTTTTTTATTTGATGTTGTTAATAATAATTGTATTTATCATTTGATTTAGGAGAGTAATTAACGATTTCCTTATTTCCTCTTATACATAGGAGAAGCCGTATCTCTAATACAGTTAATATTATGTAATGTTAACGCCCATGAGTAGTGTTAATCGAAAAAAGAACTTTATAATATATTTATCATTTATTAATAATTAATAATACTTTCAGTGAACATAAAACTATTATTTAAATTAAATCGACAATAAAATTACACTTAACTTAACTTAATTCAAAAAAATACATTGCACAATAAGATCACTTAAAATTTAACATAAATAATATCACAATTAATTGGGTTTATTGACAATCATAATAACTCAATCGCGAAGAACATTTAAACAGTTGAAAATTTTACAATGTTTGCTCAGTAAATACTATCAAACTACAAATAATATTAATACATATGCAGTGTCGTAAAGTTTAGGCGTTTGACAGTTTTATATCGCTTTGCATTTTTAGTTTGATTGTGCAAACAGTTTGCGCAATTAATTGTTGCATGTAACTCGACCATTTCAGTAATCCCTAAGTGCGATATTTTCAGATTAAAAAATAAAAAACGCTTTAGCATTAAAAAATCAAAGGATAGTCGGTTCAACGTGGCCAAACGTTCTTATTCTGCTAATTCCACCATCAGGCGCCATTGTGACTCTGATATGCGTGATAGCGTCAGAGTTGCACGAGAACCAATGTTCTTTGTTCGCTGAGAGCTGGAAGAGAATAATAAAACTTAAAATAAATTCAATAGAATCACGTGTAATGAATTGTTACTTTTAGAAAAGTAATTTAAATTTTTTTCGTCGATATTATGTATTTTATATCCTTTTATGACCTGTTAATAATATGTATGCAATATTTCATAATTATTGGTTGAATAGTTAAAACTGGAAAGCGTATCAAATAAACAAACTTACTTTCACATTTATGATATCAGTGAGGATTGATTTGAATAAAAATATGCATCGTAATAAAAAAGAGGAAACTATTGGCGGCATCACGGAAGACCGTGATGCTATTCGGGCAACTGTCCTTTAACCTTTTTATTTGGTTAAAGGATAAGCGCCCCAATTGCATTTACATTTAAATTAAAGTATTTTGATAAATTCAGTCTTTTGTGATTTTGGGGGACAGGCAAATGAGCCACCTGATGGGAAGTGGTCACCATCCATAGTCAATGGTGATGTATGTATTAACCATTCCATCCCCAATTCGCCACCCAACTTGGAAACTAAGATGTTATGTCCCTTGTGCCTGTAGTAACACTGGCTTACTCACTCTTCAAACTAGAACACAAAAATACTAAGTATTGCTCTTTAGCGGTAGAATATATGATGGGATCCATTCGTTGATACCCAGACAGACTTCCACACAGCTCTACCACCAAGTGAACCTTTTACCAATATAACTTCATTTACCTTGCTTTGTTTCAAAATGTTGTACCATTTGGTTGATTTTGTATGTGACCATTCCTTATCTAGTAAAGCTCCCTCGACTTTTATGGAATCAGGGAAGTTGCCTTTGAAATGTGCTGTATCTACACATATGTTTTTTATTCTTCCACAGAAACCTAATTTGAAAACTGCCCATTCTTCTCCTGCAAACAAAATTAACAATTACAATTTGAAATCAATTCAAGTTAACTATTTCGGATTTCTAGGTATTTCATATGGAATAGTGCATTTTCAATAGATAATTAGATCAAAGAAGATTAAATAAAATTATCTCATATCTTCATAAGTGTATTTTTTAAGGCGTGCATACCTGTTACTATCAACGTGCCGTCATCCGTAGCTTCGAGAACTTCAGGTCTGTCCAGACGCCTGGCTGTCTCCCAGCCATCAGCCATCGTGTCTCCTTTACTGGGTTTTATAATATTTCTAGGATGACCATAGTGTGCATTGGAATAACCTATAAAAGAAGTGTTGTGTTGTAGAACAGGGGCAAACATAAAAAAGTGTATATGGAATGAGAAGCATACAAAGAAAAATATCTTGTTTTCTTATTATTTTGGTTAAGAAATTTTCTTGGGCGTATACAGAACGATTCGTAGGAACTCGTAGTGGACTAACATACCTAAAATATTTTTTATATGTATAATACATCTGTATGTTCATAGAGAAAATAATTATGTATATATTATAAATTACAAGTTTTGCAAGTGATTTTGGTTGCGTGTAAAGGAGGTCGGTTGTAGGTGTTAAAGAAACCTTACTTGAGGTTCAAGCTTCCCTCATATCAAATTTCATCAAATTCGGTTCAGCTGTGAAAACTTAACGAGCAGACAAACTAGAGTTACTTTCGAATTTATAAAATTAGTATATACGTATCTATGTATTTCAATAATGCATTCGCTGTATATGATGTTAAATACTAAAACAATTCAATTTAGTATAAACATAATATTTAATAAGATCCAGATTCATTAGAGAAGATCTCGTTATTTAAGTTTGTTAACTTGTTCGAGGCTCGCTTCAGGGACGATTCACATTTTAGATGCATAAATGCTATCGTGACAAAGGGGCGTCTTAAGGAGTGCAGCTTGTGAAATTGCAGCAATTCGTTTGGATCGCCGTGGGATAGAATTTGTGGACGCGATACTATTAGTTACCGCATATCTAAACCGCACGAATTTCTCCACGTAAATACAATTCTAAAATTTTGAACTTGTTTTTGTGCTGTGAGATTACTATTTGGAATTCTTTATTTGTATTTTAAGAATTCGGAGAAAATTATTATGTTTATTATTAAATTTGATAATTGTTTTATTTTTTTGAATGTTTTTGTTATATATTTTAGTGAAAGCGATTATAACATGATCGTTTTTTAAGTATAGGTACGCGGACTAATTGACCACCTGATTGGATGAGTGGTTAGATTTGATATTGGGGCCATTATTCTCTACATCGCCAATGGGCCGCCAAGCTTGGGAGTGAAGACGATATGTCCCTTGTGCCTGTTGTAACACTGGCGCACTCATACTTCAAACCAGAACATATAACCAGAACGACTATACGTATGTATAGCTATTCGTGGTTTATATAATATGATAATTGGGTAGTTACCTAGACGGTTGCACAAAGCCCTACCAGGAAATATTATATGACTTTTGTTTTCATAAAATATGTTTTAACATGTTGATAAAATAATACTACAATGAAAATTTGGGTATTAATTTTACCTATGCAAGTAGTTCCTGATAACATTGAAGCCAGATCGACCAGTTGGCTAGCAGGGGGCGCCTCTGGCTTCGCTTCACCGTAAACCCTCAGTCTAGCGATACCTCCATCGGGATAAATATTCACTCTTATGTATCTCCACGCTTCATCGCATAGTACCTAAAAATAAATATTTCATATATATTGAAAATAATTAAAATTTTAATTTTTAGCTTACGTGTCTTGTTGAAGGTCAGGTTAGTCGTTCATACTTAGAAATAAATTTATGAATGTAATTTTAAAGCTGCTATGTAGTTACGAAAAAGTATGGGTAATTTAAGAATTCGACTTTATTTGTATATTCAAATATTTTTCTAGAATATTCTACAATTTTACGTAACAATTTTTTTTTTTTTAATTGTATGTATAATTCCAGACTTATATAATTATATACTACGGCTCATATACTAAATTCCCAAAGCTGTCGATGGTTAAATAAATAGAAGAAAAATACCTTCTGATAGTTCATTCTGGACTCTTCATAGCCGGGTCGCAACGCCGTTATGGGGACGATTTCCTCCCATTTGTCAGACTTAAGCTGTTCTACCCGTTTCAAGTCACATTCACTGCACGCTGCCCCCATTTGCGTGTCCCTTCCCGGCAATAATGCTTCTTCTGTAATTACAGTAAATAATTAGCGGTGTGTCGACGTTTAGTGCTTCGGACAATGTTAGGATAAATTCCAAATCATTGGCCATCAGTTCGGTGAAACGGATTTCGAAATTTTTTTTAAAAAGTTTTTTTTACGTGATTTCTATTATATTAGAATCGAATATTGTTTAGAAATTATTATATATATATATTTTTTAATATTAAAATTACTTTGTATTTTGTATGCATGAAGTTGTAACGCATAGTAGGTAGGCGGACTGGCAAATCGTCCTGACGGTAAGTGGTCATCATTGCCCATAGACATGAATACCAGAAGTAATGCGAATAACTTCTCATATCACCAAATCGCCTTCAATCTAGGGAACTAAGAGGTTACGTCCCTTGTATTAATCCTGGCTCACTCACCCTTCAAACCAGAAAACAATACTAAATATTGCTGCTTTGCGGTAGAAAATTAAGTGGTACCACCAAGTAGGATCAGTACAATTTTTATTTAGCAAAACGAATCTTTTTTTTAAAAATATTAAACGTGAATTAGTATTATATATTTTAGTGATAAAATAAATTTTATATGCAGTGCGATTTATACATCCGAGTTACTTTCCTTAGAAATTCGCGTGCAGAAGCGATAAACATTTCTGATGACAGCTACTGATTAAACTTTAAGTGTAACGTTTTAAATAAAATATGAAGTTAATCCAATAATCTCACGATTAAAAGTAATATATCACATTAAAAATAAACCTTATAACATTCAGCTTTCAACGGTTTAGTTTTAAATAGCTTATTTTGCAATTATTCAAATAAAGAAAAATGTCATTCTCTATTCAACGTACGTCAAGTTATTTGCCCACCGATGGGAAACCAACAGTGAAGTGATCTTTTATACTGTTATGATAAATACAATTAATGAATCGGTGTTGACAGATCGTATTGTGTTTCAATCCAATAATAAACTGATTCAACACAGTTAGTTTTGTCAATACTGTTCATTGTTTTTTTTTTTATTTATGTCTATTTAACTATTTATATTGATATAAAAATATTTCAAATATTTTCGATTTGTTAATATATAATGTTTATTTTATATTACAATTTTTTTTTTTTAATTTTGACTTTATTAATGTTGACTTCATTATTTGAAATGTCAGTAAGATAATCTACGTATATTATAATATTATTTCTGAATTCTTAGTTTTTACATAAATTCTGAAAATCATTCTTAACATAAGGCTGAGGCAGTTCCAGTAAATAAACTTATTACTCTACCCCTTTTGTATGAAAGTTTAAAAACTCAGCGTTATTTCAGCTGACGTGGTCTTTAGTTTTCTTATGCGTAATTATTATTTCTAATAATTTGGCTTCTTAATTCGAAATCATCTAAAAAAATAGAAGTATTACTTTCACTACTTAATGCGGGGTTGAATAAAGTGGCATTTATATTTTTCGCAGCTGATTAAACATAAGATATTACAGTTTAATATTTACCTTCAGGCGTTAAACACGCAGCTTGAATGGAATATTTCGGTGCGTAGTTTCCGGTAAAGAACGCTGTATCAACCAGAAGACCTATGAAACAAAATAATAAATAAGTACTAAATATCATAGTATCAAATATATTATATCGTATTTTAACTTGGTGTGTTGGTAGTAGGGCTTTGTTCGACCCCATATAAACCACCCACTCATCAGATATTCTTCTGCCAAACACCAATATTTAGAATTGTAGTATTTGTTTATTTTAATTTTATTTTAATTGTTGTGGTTTGGAGGGTGAGTAAGTTAGTGAAAATACAAGCACAAGAAACATAACATCTCAATTCCTATGGTAAGTGGTGTATTGACGAAGGGATGTGGTGACAACTTAACATCAGGTACCGTGGTTTTCTGTTATAAGTTTGAAAAAATCAGGGTTTTTGAATTTCATAAGATTTGTCGTTGTACAAAAAAAATCGTTTTTTCAATATATACACGTTATGATCGAGCACACTTTAAAATTCAAAAAAACAAAAATTAAAAAAAAAAAAACACGAAGCTTAATTTCGCCGTGTCAACTGAAACCAATATGTATTATTGACTTCTGGCAGGTTAAAGTAATTATTATTTATAATTAAAACGAGTACTACTATTTCAATAACATATATAAATATTTCAATCATATACATAATACAGATATAATTTAATATAAAGCTATCAAGTCTAAATGGTAAAATATTCGTCCCTACTAATAAACGTTGCACAGTGAGAGGATATGTTAACATTGATTTGTCTCCTTCTGACATTAGCAATTTGACGTTTGATAGAAGAAGACCGAATATTCGGTTGCATAAAGTTTACAAGGCGGGATTCAATAATTACTTTTAATTTCCTATGTGCCCTTTCCAGAGCACAATATATGTATATATATTTTTTTTCTAGTTAAGGCCTTATAGAATATAGTTAAACTAATTTTGCATTTCACAACACTTCAGTTAGAATTATACAAGGATCAGTTGTGTAGAAAACTAAATTTTATTGGAGTTCGAGGTGTTAGTCTTGTTATAATTACTATGTATTCCAAATCCAAGCAAAGGGTAATTATTTTGTTAAGAAAGTTACGTAGTACATTTGCGTTGTACTTCA